>NC_049199.1:3691947-3871759 GCF_009769625.2 Cygnus olor
CCATGGGGCCGAGGGTGTTGAGGGAGTTGGTGGATGTGATTGTCGAGCCTTTTTCCATCATCTATCAGCAGTCATGGTCATCCGAAGAGGTCCTGGATGACTGGAAACTTGATGATGTGATGCCCATCTATCAGAAGGGTCGTAAGGAGGACCTGGGGAACTACAGGCCTGTCAGCCTGACCTCGGTGCCAGGAAAGGTGATGGAACAGGTCATCTCAAATGCAATCACACAGTATATGCGGGACAGCCAGGGGATCAGGCCCAGTCAGCATGGATTCATGAAAGGCAAGTCCTGCCTGACCAACCTCATCTCCTTCTATGACCGGGTAACCTGCCTGGTGGATGAGGGAAAGGCCGTTGACATAGTCTACCTAGACTTCAGCAAGGCCTTTGACACTGTCTCCCACAGCATTCTCCTGGAGAAGCTGGCAGCCCATGGCTTGGACAGGTACACTCTTTGCTGGGTTAAAAACTAGCTGGACGGCCAGGCCCAGAGAGTGGTGGTGAATGGAGTGAAATCCAGCTGGCGACTGGTCGTGAGTGGTGTTCCCCAGGGGTCGGTGTTGGGGCCCACCTTCTTTAATATCTTTCTTGATGATTTGGATGAGGGAATTGAGTGCACCCTCAGTAAGTTTGCAGATGACACCAAGTGTGTGGGAAGTGTCGATCTGCCGGAGGGTAGGAAGGCCCTGCAGAGGGACCTGGACAGGTTGAATCGAAGGGCAGAAGCCAATGGGATGAGGTTCAACATGGCTAAGTGCCGGGTCCTGAACTTTGGTCACAACAACCCCATGCACCACCACAGGCTTGGGGCAGAGTGGTTGGAAAGCTGTGCAGAGGAAAAGGATCTGGGGGTGTTGGTCGATGCTCGCCTGAACATGAGCCGGCAGTGTGCCCAGGTAGCCAAGAAGGCCAAGGGCCTGGAATACTGTAACAAGCAGGATCAGGGAGGTGATCATCCCCCAGTACTCTGCTCTGATGATGCTGAACCTCAAGTACTGTGTTCACTTTGGGGCCCCTCAGTACAGGAAGGACATCGAGGCCCTGGAGCGTGTCCAGAGAAGGTCAGCAAAGCAGGTGAAGGGTCTGGAACACAAGTCTTATGAGGAGTGACTGAGAGAACTGGGGTTGTTTAGTCTGGAGAAGAGGAGGCTCAGGGGAGACCTTATTGCTCTCTACAACTACCTGAAAGGAAGGGGTGGAGAACTGGGGGTTGGCCTCTTCTCCCAGATAACCACCGATAGGACTAGAGGGAATGGCCTCAAGTTATGCTGGGGAGGTTTAGGTTGGAAATAAGGAGACATTTCTTCTCAGAAGGAGTAGTCAGGCATTGGAACGGGTTGCCCAGGGAGGTGATAGAGTCACCATCCCTGGGGGTTGTGGTGGTTTTACTCGGGTGGGCGGCCGAGCTCCACCACAACCGCTCTCTCACTCCCCCTCCTCAAAGAGGAACGGGGAGAAAATATGATGAAAAGGGCTCAAGGGTTGAGATAAGGACGAGGAGATCGCACAGTAATTATTGTGACGGGCAAAACAGACTCAGCATAGGGAGATAGTAAGATTTATTGCCTATTACTAACAAGCTAGAGAAGAGAGAAACAAAGGAAAGAAACCAAAAGCACCTTCCCCCCCATCCACCCTCTTCCACCTCCTCCCCCCGAGCAGCGCAGGGGAACAGGGGAATGGGGGTTATGGTCAGTCTATAGCGCTTCTTCGCCGCCGCTCCTTCTCGGTCACTCTCGTCCCCTGTGCTGTGGGGTCCCTCCCACAGGATGCAGTCCTTGCTGAACTGATCCTGTGTGGGCTTGCCACAGGCAGCAGCTCTTCAAGAACTGCTCCAGATATGGGTCCGTACCACAGGGTCCATCCCTCAGGAGCAAACTGCTCCAACCTGGATCCCCCACGGGCAGCAGCTCCTGCCAGGTCACCTGCTCCTGCGTGGTCTCCTCTCCACGGGCTACAGGTCCGGCCCGGAATCTGCTCCAGCAGGGGTCTTCCACAGGCCGCAGCCTCCTTCAGTGCAGGTCCACCTGCTCCACCGTGGTCTCCTCCACGGGCTGCAGCATGGAACCCTGCTCCACTGTGGTACTCCATGGGCTGCAGGGGGACAACCTGCTTCACTATGGTCCTCACCACAGGCTGCAGGGGAACTTCTGCTCCAGTGCCTGGAGCACCTCCTCCCCCTCCTTCTTCCCTGACCTTGGCGCCTGCAAGGCTGTTCCTCACTCCTCTCACTCTCCCAGCTGCTGTGTGGCGCAGCATGATTTTTTTTTCCCTGTCTTAAATATGCTCTCACAGAGGCGCAAACAACATCGCTTATTGGCTCAGCTCTGATCAGCAGTGGGGCTCTTACCTAACATGGGGCAGCTCCTAGATTCTTCTCACAGAAGCCACCCCTATGGCCCCCTGCTACCAAAACCTTGCCATGTAAACCCACTACAGGGGTGTTTAAGGAAAGGTTGGACTTGGTCCTTAGGTTAGTGTGTGGTTAGGTTATGGTTTAGTGCGTGATATTGGTGGTAGGGAGGGATGGTTGGACCAGAAGATCTTGGAGGTCTTTTCCAACGTTAATGATTCTTTCATGCACTCATCACAACATTTGCTTGTCTGTGTGCAACAACACTTGACCATTATTTCCCCCTTTCTCATAGGCATCTGAAGAAACAAATTTTGATCTGTGTCTGTGGGGAATGGAAGCAAAACCTTCTCCATCCTCCTTTCTCCGTTTTTGCTTTCTTTCTGTCTTTGTGTTGCGTGATAAGGGGACTTATCAGAATCTGACATTTGCCTTTTTCAGGTCCCTGCTAAGGGCTTTCACTGAAACAGTTTCACAAAGTTGAACATATGTGCAGTCCAATGTTTGTCTGTTTCAGAGCCCTGACAAGGTATAGTTATGACATATACAACCTATTTGGAGGGCTTGAGCTACAAGGCCCAATCTCTGAATTTCAGCCACTCGACTGCTGCAATTATAAACTTCAGTACAATTCCAATTATAATGTTTTGGGCTATCTGAATGAGAAATATTAGTTTGCATATAGGATATCGACCTGTATGGGATCGTCCAGTAATCCAATGGTCCCATCCCAATTAATACACCAGTCAGTAGTCTGCATGTATTACCAGTCACCATGCTGTGGTGCTCCCCACACCCCAGGAATATGCATTCCCCATGGTGTGTTGGAGCACTGTTCCCCAGAAGAACGATAGATTGTCCCATCTGTTTCACCACCAACCTGAAACTTTAGTTGTGGCTTATCGATATTGCAATTATCTGTGGTTCCATTTTTCTTGAGAGTCCACTGTAGGATATATTTCCCTTCCTCAGTGTGCCATGTTAGGTTGGTACGTTTTCCATATAGCCTCCCAAGTTTGGTTCAGTCCCATGGTCAGTATTCCCCAAGGTATTGATGAACTGGCAGACTGGGGAAAGGGTAGGCACGCTGTGATTTGACTAACATTATGCACGTGCCCGAAAGCTTGAATTAGTTGCAATATGAGATTTAGATTCTCTGGTTTTCCAAGCAAGGCTCCTGTTAATATGATTACAATAATTCATGTAGCTGTCCCTATGTTAAAATTTTGGTTTCTAAATTATTGTCACTATCAAAAACACAGTAAATATTAACAACCCTTGAGTGCACTCCAGCTCAGTGTAGGATAACCCGTTTTCCCATGTGCAGTTTCTTGGCATCAGTACTCCTGTAAAATACAAAAGAGAAGGTGCTCGGTCGTATGTGACTGACAGATGATAAGTTAAAAGGTGGGTACTATCCATCTAGTACGGATTCAGTGGAGTTCTCCAGAGCAATCTTTTGTTTTCCAAGTATAAAGGTTCTTTGGGTTTGTTAGCACCATTGCCACTATCACAATCTGAGGCATTTTAACCAGCATGGGCTGGCCTGCATAAAAGCTATAGAGTGTTCCCCCTGGTTTTATGTCTGCTTTTGGTACTACAGTTGTGGCAGAAGTGCAAAAAGCTTTCATCTTGTTGTGGTTTAGCCCGGCTGGCAGCCAAACACCACACAGCCGTTCGCTCACCCTCCCCCCTCCCTCTCCGGGATGGGGGAGAGAAACGGGAAAGTGAAGTCTGTGAGTTGAGATAAAGACAGTTTATTAAGACAGGGAAAATAATACCAATAATAATAATAATAGTATTAATAGTAATAATGTGTACGAAATAAGTGATGCACAATGCAATTGCTCACCACCCGTTGACCGATGCCCAGCCTATCCCCGAGCAGCCGGCCCCCCCTCCACCCCGGCTAGCCACCCCTATATATTGTTCAGCATGACGTCAGATGGTATGGAATACCCCTTTGGCCAGTTTGGGTCAGCTGTCCTGGGTCTGTCCCCTCCCAGCTCCTGCTGCATCCCTAGCCTGCTCGCTAGCAGGACAGAGCGAGAAGCTGAAAAGTCCTTGGCTTGGTGTAAGCAGTGCTCTACAACAATTAAAACATCAGCGTGTTATCAGCGCTCTTCTCATTCTAATCCAAAACATAGCACCCTGCCAGCTACTAGGAGGAAAATTAACTCTGTCCTACCTGAAACCAGGACAATCTTCAGACAACCGTCTCCAGTCCATCTATTGTTTTATTGAGAGATGGCGTTAGAAAGTTGTAGGTGCCACCCAGATTCATAGGTTTTAGCAAATTGCTTGACCAACCCATTTGTTCGTTCAACACCATTGGCTTGGGGGTAGTATGGGGTGTGAAATACCCACCGGATCCCTTCCTCCTTTGCTCAGTCTTGTACCACTGTGGCTGGAAAGTGTGATCCATTATTACTCTGAATCTCTTCCAGAAGGGGAAGTATGCTAAACCATTCCTTCAGACTAAAGACTGTATTTTCCCCAGTGGCAGCCGTAACAGCTGTGGCCATGGTAATTCTGGAACTTACTTCCACCCCCACCAATATGTATTTTTTACCCCTTGAGGGTCATACTGGGCCTATGTAATCAATCTGCCAGGTGTGCCACAGCGTTTTCTTATCTCGGATATGCAGGGGAGGCGCTTTACTCGGGCGGTCTTTGTTAAGTAGCAAGCAACATTGTAAACAGGCAGTTACCACTTGTTCATACAACTTTACTGATACAGGCCATCCTTGACTATGCCTTCTCGATATAAATGAGCTCGACCACTGTGGCCTCATTTTACATGCAACCATTCAAGTAAGCACGCCCATTCATGGTCATCATTCATGACATCAGGTTTTTGTAGTCATATGAGGTTGTCAACCTGCTGATTAAATTGAGCAGCAATAGTGACTGACCAATCATGTCCTTTTACCCAACCAATATGCAACACCCTTTGTGTCTCCTATTTCAAGCAATTGCTTCCAGCTGTCAGTTTGCCAGACAGGGACTCTATTTACCTGCCAGCCATTAGCTGCCCAGTGGCCTATCTACTCTGTGGCTCCTTTATTAACTGCAAATGAATCAGTGTAGATATGACTGGCAACATGTTGTGCAGCTAATAAGACTGCTCTAAGTTCCCCCACTTGAGCGCTCCCTTTATCTGTTTCTTCTAATCTTTGTCCTGTGGCTACTTCTAAAGCCACGGCCTTATATTTCCACTCATTGTTTTGCCTATAAGATGATGCATTGGTGAACCATACCCCCTTAAGGTCACTGCCTTCCCTCAGAGGAGACACCTCCTGAACTGGAGATGGTTTGCTTGGCAGGGTTTGGAATAGTAAAGTACTGTCTATATCTTTCTGTAATTTAGATACCTTAATATTGCCTTCTGTAATAGGCATAATCCTTTAATCCACCAGGCTCCCAGGAACTTAACCTCTTGTGTGGGCCCCTGACATTTTGACGGAGGAATGTCTAATCCCAAAGCTATCAATTTTTCTTGTACAGCTTCCATGGCACATCTGACTCCCTCTGCATTTTTCCCTTCTATCAATAAGTCATCGATGTATTGATATATTAAAATGCCTGGTGGGCTGGGGATTTCTGTTGAAACCTTTGCCAAAGCAAAGGATATTTGTTGAAACCTTTGCCAAGGCAAGGATATTTGCCTCAAATATCCTTGAGGCGGCCTATTAAAGGTATTCTGTATCCATTTCTAAGTAAGAGCAAATTGAGCCTTATCATGTTCCTGGAGTGGAATCATGAAAAACATATCTTTAACATCTAAAGTTGCCATCCATGGGTGTGATGCTCCCTGAATTTGGGTTACCAATTCCGCAATATTTGGCACAGAGGCAGTTAAACGTGCAGTATTGGCATTCAATCGCCTATAATCAATCATAAGCCATCACTGTCCATTTGGCTTTTTTACTGGCCAGACAGGAGAATTGTAAGGGGAATGCGTGTGAGTGATAATACCTCTTTTTTCCAAGTCTGATACCACCCTATCAATGCCCAAATGTGTAGCTGCTGGCAGAGGGTACTGCCTGACATGAGCAATTTTTGATGGGGGAAGAGGTATAGACATCTCTAATAAATTAATAGATTTAGGTTCATCCTCTTCAAACCATGCTATTTCCCCATCACCCTGTCCTGCAAAACTCCAGAGTGACCCATCAGGGAGTTTCCATGTTCTGTCATATAAAAAATCAAATCCTAAAATATTGGTATTAGCAGCACCGATCAATACTTCAGTGTGGGTCAATTTCTTTTCACCTGGTAGCCACAAGGTGATTTTTGTTGTAGGGCATTCCTTTATGAAACTGGGCTTTATATTTATGTCTTCTGCTGTTTCATTAGTAATTACTGACATCTGTGCTCCTGTGTCAATAAGGAAATCTACAAAAATCTTCTTTGGTCCTGTCAGGATGGTAATGGCAGGTTCATAGTGTTTATCAAAGAGCCATTGTATAGCTTACACCTGCTGAGCACGGTGGCTCACTGCCCTGCCCACGGACGCAAGTATTTTTCTGGGTATTTGTTAAATCAATTAGATAATGCTGTGGGGCTGAAGGCATGGGTCCAATAGAAATCAGTCTATTTCCTGTTGGCTGACTTCTCTCTGCTGAATTGATTCTTTGGCTTAGCAACTGTATCAGAGTTCTAAGGCTGATGA
This sequence comes from Cygnus olor, assembly GCF_009769625.2. Classification (NCBI taxonomy): domain Eukaryota; kingdom Metazoa; phylum Chordata; class Aves; order Anseriformes; family Anatidae; genus Cygnus; species Cygnus olor. The sequence continues at coordinate 3,698,979 of NC_049199.1, forward strand.
TGGATATACCATAGAGTAACTGTCATGGTACTCCCAATGCCAAGACTCTATGCTACAGGTCGTTATGTTCCTCGTCCAATTTTTGTTTGAACTCTGGCTTAGGCTCAGTGGTATGGACCTGGCAAACCTGTTCTGGTGGGGGGGTGGGAGTGGGGTGGGGTGTTCTGGTGGTTTCCCACTGGTTGATCTGACCCAACCCATATTACGCCCATAATTCACTCTCTGTATCTCTTGCACAAACTCACTCCAGGTAGTTACAGGGACCTGCTCCCGTGAGGGCTGCGTGGCAGCTGCGGCAGCATTCATAGCACGGGCAATTTGTATGCAGTCCTGGACATTAGCTACATAGGTCTTTATGCTGTCCGTGAGGCCACGGATAAGGGGAGTTAACCTTGACGGATCAATAGGGGCTAGCATCAGGGATCTCCTTAACACATCCTTCTCATACATCACTTGTATGCAGGTTGCTTTTTGCACAGACACAGCCAAATCGGAGAACCCTGAGGTCTTAGTAACAAGGGGATCTCCTCTTTCTTGTGGGTCTATGCCACTGGCCCAATAGGCAGCTCATGTAGTCAAAGAGTAATTTTGATCACCAGGCGCAATGGTTAAAAAAACTCCGAGGCCCCAGTAGCCTCCTGCCTCTTCCTCACTTAATAGGATTTGGTCCCTCCACTCAAGGGAGACTTGCCATACATATGCCATCTCAGATACCTCTGGGCACCTAGAATACTTTTCCTGCAACTTTGCACTTCAGCTGGAGAACATGGAATGGTTCGTACTGTAGTATGAGTGTTGTCATCACCATCATTTGCAATTTTGGTTTTGATTAAGAGTCGTATAGGTACAGGTTCCAGGGTAAAATCATAATCCAAATCTCCCACCAGATAATTGTTATCAATACTATACCAGATGTCTCTATCCCATGTCTCAGGATTTGCACAGTTGTCCTGGTTTCAGCTAGGATAGAGTTAATTTTCCTCCTAGTAGCTGGTAGGGTTCTGTGTTTGGGATTTAGGATGAGAATAATGTTGATATCACACTGATGTTTTAATTGTTGCAGAGCAGTGCTTACACTAAGCCAAGGACTTCTCAGCTTCTCACATGGTCCTGCCAGCGGGCAGGCTGGGGTTGCAGCAGGAGCTGGGAGGGGACAGAACCAGGACAGCTGACCCAAATTGGCCAAAGGGATATTCCATACCATCTAACGTCATGCTCAAAAATTAATATGCAGTGTCTGGCTGACAATCTATGGAGAGCACAGGGGGAGATATTTTTTCCCACTTGTTCACTCTCCCTTTCTCTTTCACCCCCCTCTTCTCCTCCAGGCGAGTTATGATACCTCTTCAAGACTTTGAATATCCTTGGGATGTTCACAGAATCACAGAATCACAGAATCATCTAGGTTGGAAGAGACCTCCAAGATCACCTAGTCCAAACTCTGACCTGACACTAACAAGTCCTCCACTAAACCATATCTCTAAGCTCTACATCTAAATGTCTTCTAAAGACCTCCAGGGATGGTGACTCAACCGCTTCCCTGGGCAGCCCATTCCAATGCCTAACAACCCTTTCGGTAAAGAAATTTTTCCTAATATCCAACCTAAACCTCCCCTGGTACAACTTTAGCCCAATCCCCGTCGTCCTATCACCGGGCACGTGGGAGAATAGACCAATCCCCACCTCGCTACAGCCTCCTTTAAGGTACCTATAGAGTGCAATAAGGTCGCCCCTGAGCCTCCTCTTCTCCAGGCTAAACAACCCCAGCTCCCTCAGCCGCTCCTCGTAAGACTTGTTCTCCAGATCCCTCACCAGCTTCGTTGCCCTTCTCTGGACTCTCTCGAGCACCTCCATGTCCTTCTTGAAGTGAGGGGCCCAAAACTGAACACAGTACTCGAGGTGCGGCCTCACCAGAGCCGAGTACAGGGGGACAATCACTTCCCTTGTCTTGCTGACCACCTTGTTTCTGATAAAAGCCAGGATGCTGTTGGCCTTCTTGGCCACCTGAGCACGCTGGTGGCTCATATTGAGCCGACTATCAACCAATACTCCCAGGTCCTTCTCGGCCAGGCAGCTTTCCAACCACTCTTCTCCCAGCCTGTAGCGCTGCTTGGGGTTGTTGCGCCCCAAGTGCAGGACCTAGCACTTGGCCTTGTTGAACTTCATACAGTTGGCCTCAGCCCATCGGTCCAGCCTATCCAGATCCTCCCGCAGAGCCTTCCTACCCTCGAGCAGATGGACACACGCACCTAACTTGGTGTCATCTGCAAACTTACTGAGGGTGCACTAGACGCCCTCATCCAGATCATCGATAAAGATATTGAAGAGAACTGGCCACTTGCCAAGGCGATCGGCTCCGGGGCAGACGTGTTCTGCAGCGGAGCGGGGGATCGAGACAGGCAGGGCTTTTTTTTCGGCATCGAGGCCACTCGAAGCAGTCGAGGGAGCCACCAGGACCCGGCAGCCCTCGCGAGGGAGGCTGACGAGGCGTAGGCGGAGCCAGCAACGCCCTTCTACCCTGACGTTCAAAAGCAGCCCCTAGGGAGCGCGAACGACCAGGAGCTCGGGGAACAGGGCGGGCAAGCAGGGCGGGGCGCGTCAGAAGGGCGGGGCGCATCAGTTTGCACGGCAGTTCACGCAGGCAGGGCGAGCAGGGAGGGCCCCTCGCCGCTCTTTTGCAGCGGTCTTTCCCTTCGGAACTTGTAACCTGCCTGCGAGGAACCTGGCCATAGTATCAACCAGGCAGAAAACCATGGCCTCTGCATCTCTCGCAGCCTCTCCAGCCGCAGTCACCGATGTGGTCGCTCAGACGGAGGGCTCGGTGAAACACGCAGCCATCCAGGTCTTGGGCTGCAGGGTGTGCCCGAGTCTTCTGTCGGTATCCGACAGCAGCGGCGAGGGGTATGCCTGTGGGAGGTGTGCCCAGGTTGAAGAGCTGCTCAGCCATGTAGCGGAGCTTCGGGAGGAGGTGAGCAGGCTCAGGAGCATCAGGGAGTCAGAGAGGGAAATTGGCTGGTGGAGGTGTACTCTTCCCTCTCTGAGAGAGACTCACGAGCCTGCCACAGCACAAATGTCTCCTGCTACGCAGAAGACAAAAGTTCCCTCATCCCGCCAGGCAGCAGGAGGGGACCTAGGCCAAGGGGGGGAATGGAGGCAGGTTCCTGTTCGGGGGGTAGGCGAGCCCTGTCCCTGCCCACCTCACCTTCCCATCTACCCTTATGTAACAGGCATGAGGCTCTAGAACACGACAGTCAGAACAACGAAGTAGACGAAAGCCAGTCCCAGTTGGAGAGGATGCCTAAGGCAAGGCAACCTATCGCCCGCAATGCTACATCTTCTGTCAAGAAAGAAAGAAGGGTTACTGTCATGGGGGACTCCCTTTTGAAAGGGACAGAGGGCCCAATATGCCGACCGGACCCAACCCACAGGGAAGTCTGTTGCCTCCCTGGGGCTCGGGTGAGAGACTTCGCTAGGAAAGTCAAGTGCCTGGTACGGCCCACCGACTACTACCCGCTACTGGTCTTTCAGGCTGGTAATGACGAGGTAGCAAGGAGAAGTCCGAGAGCGATCAAAAGGGACTTTAGGGCTTTGGGGCGACTACTTAAAGGATCAGGGGCACAGGTTGTGTTTGCCTCTGTCCTTCCGATAGGAGGGATCGAAGCTGACAAGCAGACTCGTCACATTAACACCTGGCTTCGGGACTGGTGCAACCGGCAGAATTTTGGGTTTTTCGATCACGGGAAGGTCTACGCGACCCCGGGCCTGCTGGCACCAGATGGGATGCGCCTCTCTCAGAGAGGGGTGAGGATTTTTGCTCAGGAGTTGGCTGGGCTGATAGATAGGGCTTTAAACTAGAGTCGAAGGGGGAAGGGGATAGAACCAGGCACGCCGGTGACGAGCTAAGAGATGGTGTGCTAGAATCAGAGGGACTGTGTCCTAGTGAGGCCCTTCGGTCGGATACACAAGGTGCTGCGTGTAGGGAGGCGCATTTGAAGTGCTTCTACACAAACACACGCAGTATGAGGAATAAAATGGATGAGCTGGAAGTCTTGGCCCAGTCCCACAGCTATGACATCCTTGACATAAGCGAAACCTGGTGGGATGAGTCCTGTGGCTGGTGTGTCGCAATAGATGGTTACAGGCTCTTCAGGAGGGACAGGCAGGGTAGGCAAGGTGGGGGGGTGGCGATGTATGTGAAGAATGGGCTGGACTGTGTGGAACTTGCGGTTGGTGATGGCAAAGTTGAGAGCCTCTGGGTAAGGATTAAGGGACGAACAAATAAAGGGGATATCGTTGTGGGAGTCTATTACAGACCACCCGGCCAGGACGACAACGCTCATGAATTATTCTTTGCAGAACTAAGAGGTGCCTCAAGATCGACTCCCCTCGTCCTAATGGGGGATTTTAACTTGCCAGACGTCAACTGGGATCACCACACGGCTGACACGAGCAAGTCCAGGAGGTTCATAAAGCACCTAGATGATAACTTCTTGGTGCAGGTGCTAAGTGAGCCAACTAGGAAAGGCGCCCTCCTAGATCTGTTGCTGGAGAACAGAGAGGGTCTTGTGGGAGACGTGGCAATTGGCGGCCGTCTCGGTCATAGTGACCATGAAGTGGTTGAGTTCAGAATCTATGGTGACAGAAGGAAAACAGCCACCAAAACTTCAGCCCTGGATGTGGGGAAAGCAGACTTCAGGCTGCTCAGGGAACTAGTCAGCAAGGTCCCCTGGGAAACTGCTTTTGAAGGCATTGGCGTCCATCAGTGCTGGTCCATCTTTAAGCACTGCCTCCTAAAAGCACAAAATCAGGCGATTCCAAAATATCAGAAGTCAAGCAGGCGGGGCAGAAGGATGGCCTGGCTGACCAGGGATCTTCTACTGGAGCTAAGGCAAAAAAAGAAAGTGTACGGCTGCTGGAAGGAGGGTCAGGCGACGATGAAGGAATACAGGGATGCTGTTCGTGTTTGTAGGGAGAAAATTCGTGTGGCCAAAGCCCAACTAGAGTTGAGGCTGGCCATGTCTGTGTGAGACAATAAAAAAGTGTTTTTTTAGATGTGCGAGCAGAAAAAGGAGAACCAAAGAAAACATAGGTCCGCTACTAGATGGGGAAGGTCTCCTCACAGACAAGGACATAGGCAAAGCAGAGACGTTTAATGCCTTTTTTGCCTCCGTCTTCAATGTTGATGATGGGCTTTGGGACCCAGGGTGCCCTGAGCTGGAGGACCATGACGGTGGGAATGACAAACTCCCAACCGACCCTGAATGTGTGCGGGATTTGCTGCTCCACCTGGATCCATACAAGTCCATGGGTCCGGATGGGATCCATCCCAGGGTGCTTAAAGAGCTGGCTGACGTCATCGCGGGACCTCTCTCAATTATTTTTCAACGATCTTGGGAATCTGGAGAGGTCCCATTGGACTGGAAGCTGGCAAATGTTGTGCCAATTTTCAAGAAGGGTAAGAAAGAAGACCCTAGCAATTACAGGCCTGTCAGTCTCACGTCAGTGCCTGGTAAAATTATGGAGAGGATGATCCTTGAAGTTATTGAAGCGCACCTGGGGGACAATGCAGTCATTGGTCCCAGCCAGCATGGGTTCACGAGGGGTAGGTCCTGCCTAACAAATTTGATTTCCTTTTAGGATAAAGTCACCCATCTAGTCGATCAAGGGAAACCAGCTGATGTGATCTTTTTGGACTTCAGCAAAGCTTTTGACACGGTTTCCCAGAGGATCCTACTGGACAAAATGTCCAGCATACAGTTAAACAAAAACATCATACGATGGGTGAGCAATTGGCTGACGGGCAGGGCTCAAAGGGTTGTGGTAAATGGGGCCACATCAGGCTGGCAGATGGTCACTAGTGGGGTCCCTCAAGGCTCCATTTTAGGGCCAGTCCTCTTCAATGTTTTTATAAATGATTTGGATGTAGGACTAGAAGGTGTTCTGAGCAAATTTGCCAACGACACCAAACTTGGAGGAGTTGTGGACTCGGATGAGGGTGGAAAGGTCTTGCAGAGAGATCTGGACAGATTGGAGAGCTGGGCGATCACCAACCGCATGAAGTTTAACAAAAGCAAGTGCCGGGTCCTGCACCTGGGACAGGGCAACCCTGGCTATACGTACAGACTGGGCGATGAGACGCTGGAGAGCAGCCCCACAGAGAGGGATCTGGGGGTTGTGGTTGACAGCAAGCTGAATATGAGCCAGCAGTGTGCCCTGGCAGCCAGGAGGGCCAACCGTATCCTGGGATGCATCAAGCACGGCATTGCTAGTCGGTCGAGGGAAGTGATTGTCCCACTCTACTCTGCGCTGGGGCAGCCTCACCTCGAGTACTGTGTGCAGTTCTGGGCACCACAGTACAAAAAGGACATCAAACTGTTGGAGAGTGTCCAGAGGAGGGCGACGAAGATGGTGAAGGGCCTAGAGGGGAAGACGTATGAGGAGCGGCTGAGGTCTCTGGGTCTGTTCAGCCTGGAGAAGAGGAGGCTGAGGGGGGACCTCATCGCAGTATACAACTTCCTCGCGAGAGGGAGTGGAGAGGCAGGTGACCTATTCTCTGTTATCACCAGTGACAGGACCCGTGGGAACGGTGTGAAGCTGAGGCAGGGGAAGTTTAGGCTGGACATCAGGAAGAGTTTCTTCACCGAGAGGGTGGTCGCACACTGGAACAGGCTCCCCAGGGAAGTAGTCACTGCACCAAGCCTGTCTGAATTTAAGAAGAGATTGGACTGCGCACTTAGTCACATGGTCTAAACTTTTGGGCAGACCTGTGCGGTGCCAGGAGTTGGACTTGATGATCCTTATGGGTCCCTTCCAACTCGGGATATTCTATGATTCTATGATTCTATGATTCTAATACTGAGCCCTGGGGGACTCCACTAGTGACCGGCCTCCAAATGGATTTTACTCCATTCACCACGACTCTTTGGGCCCGGCTAGCCAGCCAGTTTTCAACCCAACGAAGCGTACGTCAGTCCAAGCCATGAGCAGCCAGTTTCTTGAGGAGAATGCTGTAGGAAACGGTGTCAAAAACCTTACTGAACTCAAGGTAGACCGCATCCACAGCCTTTCCCTCGTCCACTAAGCGTGTCACTTTGTCATAGAAGGAGATCAGGTTCGTCAAGGAGGATATGCCTTTCATAAACCCATGCTGACTGGGCCTGATCGCCTGGTTGCCCTTCAAGTGCCGCGTGATGACATTCAAGATAATCTGCTCCATGAGGTTCCCTGGCACTGACGTCAAACTAACAGGCCTATAGTTCCCCGGGTCTACCCTCCGGCCCTTCTTGTAGATGGGCGTCACATTTGCTAGCCGCCATTTGACTGGGACCTCCCCTGATAGCCAGGACTGCTGATAAATGATGGAAAGCGGCTTGGCCAGCTCTTCCGACAGTTCTCTCAGTACCCTCAGGTGGATCCCATCCGGCCCCATCGACTTGCATACATCCAAGTGCTGTAGCAGGTCGCCAACCATTTCCTCGTGGATTATGAGGGCCATATTCTGCTCCCAGTCCCCTTCCACCAGCTCAGGGGACTGGGTATCCAGAGAACAACTGGTCTTGCTGCTAAAGACTGAGGCAAAGAAGGCATTAAGCACCTCAGCCTTTTCCTCATCTCTCGTCACTAAGTTTCCCCCCGCATCCAGTAAAGGATGGAGATTCTCCTTAGTCCTCCTTTTTTTGTGTTTATGTATTTATAAAAACATTTTCTGTTATCTTTAACAGCAGTAGCCAGATTGAGCTGACTGACCTCTTTTCCAAAGGTCATAAACCCTCTTTTTCTTCCTAAGCTCTAGCCACAACTATCTGTTCAGCCAGGCTGGTCTTCTTCTGCGCCGGCTCGTCTGTGGGCACGTGGGACAGACTGCTCCTGAGCCATTAAGATTTCCTTCTTGAAGACTGCCCAGCGTCCCTGGATTCCTCTGCCCTTCAGATCTGCCTCCCGAGGGACTCTGCTGACCAGTATCCTGAACAGCAGATCAAACTCCTTCATACGCTGCCGATATCTCTTTTTCGGTTGGAGTGTAGCAGGCCTCAGATCCTCTGTATCCCCATCTCCAAAACCCTAGCGGTCGACCTCGAGTTTCCCCAGGCTCTTTCTGCCAGAGGCTTCAGGTGGGGCCATTCTCCCCGGCTGCGGTGTAGAGCACATTCTTTACATCTGGTCCTGTTCGGACTGGCCCAAGGGCTACTGCATGAACTATTTCCTGCTTAATTTGTTCAAAGGCTTGTCGTTGCTCAGGGCCCCATTCGAAATCATTCTTTTTACGGGTTACTTGGGAGAGCGGGTTTACAATCAGACTGTAATTTGGAATGTGCATTCTCCAAAACCCCACGATACCTACGAAAGTTTGTGTTTCTTTTTTGCTAGTTGGTGGGGACATAGCTGTTATTTTGTTGATCACATCCATTGGGATTTGACGAGGTCCATCTTGCCATTTTATTCCTAAAAACTGGATCTCTTGTGCAGGTCCTTTGACTTTTTTTTGTTTTATGGCAAATCTGGCCTTCAGAGGGATTCGGACTATTTTCTTCCCTTTCTCAAAAACTTCCTCTGCAGTGTCACCCCACACAATGATGTCATCGATGTACTGCAGGTGTTCAGGAGCTTCCCCCTGTTCCAGTGCAGACTGGATCAGTCCATGGCAAATGGTAGGGCTGTGTTTCCACCCCTGGGGCAACCGATTCCAGGTGTACTGGACACCCCTCCAAGTGAAAGCAAATTGTGGCCTGCACTCTGCTGCTAGAGGGATGGAGAAAAATGCATTAGCAATATCAGTTGTGGCGTGCCACTTGGCTGCCTTTGATTCCAGTTCGTACTGGAGTTCTAGCATGTCCGGCACTGCAGCACTCAGTGGTGGCGTGACTTCGTTCAGGCCCCGATAGTCCACTGTTAGTCTCCACTCACCATTAGACTTTCGCACTGGTCATATGGGACTATTAAAAGGTGAATGAGTCTTGCTGATCACTCCTTGGCTCTCCAGTTGACGAATTAGCTTATGGATGGGAATCAGGGAGTCTCGGTTGGTGCGATATTGCCGCTGGTGCACAGTTGTGGTAGCGATTGGCACCTGCTGTTCTTCGACCCTCAGCAACCCCACAACAGAAGGGTCCTCCGAGAGATCTGGCAAGGTAGACAAATGTTTAATGTCCTCTGTCTCTAATCCACCTGTGCCAAAAGCCCACTGGAACCCTTTTGGGTCCGTGAAATATCCTCTCCTGAGGAAGTCTATGGCAAGGACGCATGGAGCATCCAGGCCAGTCACAATACGGTGCTTTTGCCACTCATTCCCAGTAAGGCTCACTTCAGACTCAATCTCCAATATAGTTAACTGCTGGGATCCCCCTGTCACTCTGGAAATGCAGATGGCTTCTGCCCCTTTATAGATTGATGGCATTACAGTACACTGCACTGGTGTCTACTAAAGCCTTATATTTCTGTGGTTCTGATGTGCCAGGCCATCGAATCCACACAGTCCAATAAACTCGGTTGTCCCTTTCCTCCCCCTGGCTGGAGGCAGGGCCCCTCTAATCCTGGTCAGAATCTTCATTGCTGTGTCTGAGGGAATGCCTGCTAGAAATAGTAGCAGCAGTTTTCCCAGAGAACCCCCTTTTTGTTACTGTTTTTCCTTGCAACTCGTTTACCCATGCCTCTAGGGTCAAGGTAGATTTTCCATCCCATTTTATCATATCCTCTCCATGATCACGTAGGTAAAAGCATAGGCTGGCACTGAGAGTGTACCCACTATATCTTCTTCCTTGACAAGAAGGACACTTGTCCCTGATAGCTGAGACACCGGTTTGTACAGGTGGGGAAGAAAGTGAATTCTCTCTAAGTTGGCTGGAAACTTCAGAAAGTTTCTCCTAAGTATTCTCTTTTAGTTGGTGGAAATCTTGAGAAAGTTTTCCCACAGCAGAGACGCAGGCCTGTAGGGAAGAGGAGAGACTTCCTTCGTACTGCCGGAGTTGTTTAGCCAATTCATCCACCGTGGGTTCCTCATGGTCTTTCCAGGTCATTACTGCCAATGAGCTGGCATATGATGATGGTGCACTCCATACAAACTTCCGCCACATGGGTGGTGTACATTTGACTTCATCTGGATCTTTGGATATCTGTTCGTTGTCTAGGTCCCTATAAATCACCTCCCCTACAGCTAATTCCCACAGGTACTGGATTCTCTTCTCCACAGTGGTCCATTTGCCTGGTAGACATACAAGTTCTTCCTTGCAGGGATACCTTTCCTTCACACCTGACAGGAGATGCCTCCAGAGGGTGAAGATTTGTGTTCCTTTTCAATGGCTTTGTCAATGCCTGCGTCCCTAGCAAGGGATCCCAGCTGCCTGGCTTCCCTTCCCTCTAATTCCAGACTATTGGCTCCAGTGTCCCAGCACCGGAGCAACCAGGTGACAAGGTGCTCACCTGGAAAACGACCGAAATCCTTTCGAATATCTCGTAGCTCACGCTGGGATAGGCCTCGGGTAGTTATTGATGCTTTTATGATATCTTCCTCTTCATCTTCCCATTCGTATGATGTCCCAGCCACTGTGGAGTAGCCTATCTCGTTGTCTTCTTCCTCCCCAGTCTGAGTAGGAGTTCCTCTGCATTCTAAACGACCTGACTTTCTCATCCATTGTTTCATCTTCGTTACAGGGTCAACTTACACTGCTACAGTTCCCGCCACAGGGGTTGGAACGAAAGCAGCGCCCGCTACAGGGTTTGGAACAAAAGCTGGGCCTGTCACAGGGGTTGGAACAACCGCAGGGCCTGTCACAAGGGTTGGAATGACTGCTGGGCCTGTCACAGGGGTTGGAACAACCTCTGGGCCCATCACAGGGGTTGGAAGAACTGCTGGGCCCGTCACAGGAGCTGGAACGACTGCTGGGACTGTCACAGGGGTTGGAGTGGCCGCAGAGGCTGGAGCGTACGCAGAGGTTGGAGTGGCCACAGGGGCTGCAGTGGCTGTAGGGGCTGCAGTTGCTGCAGGGGCTGGAGTGGCCGCAGGGTCTGTCGTAGTGGTTGGAGTGGCCGTTGGGCCTGTCACGGGACTTAGAGTGACCGCAGGGTCTGTCACTTAGGTTATAGTGGCATCGATTGCACCTTGATAGGCATAGGCCAGACCCCAGCACATTGCAGTGATTTGTGTATTTCTGGTATTGCCAGGGTGATGACGCCTTTTTCAAGCATTCTACCAGTTTTCTAGGATTTTGCAGTTGTTCAGGGGTGAATTTCCAAAGCACTGGAGGTGCCCACTGCTCTAGAAACCTGCCCATATCCTCCCACACTCCCTGCCACTCACAACTATCCTGCCTCAGGACAGATCTCTGGATGAGATTCCTCAGTAGTTGTTTAACCTTAAACAAAGCCTGAAGCTCATCCAGGAGACATAACAACAAGAACATGCTGGTCTGAACATCCCAAGGATATTCAAAGACTTGAAGAGCTATCATAACTAGCCTGGAGGATAAGAGGGGGGTGAAGGAGAAAGGGAGAGTGAACAAGTAGGAAAAAAAATCTCCCCCTGTGCCCTCCATAGATTGGCTCCCTGTCGAAAAAAGGCAATAGGTGTAATTGCTAATAGTTTTTGAGATATGGTTTCCAAAGTACAGAGTCGACGACAGTGCTGAGTACAAATACCAGGTTAGTCTCATGACCAGCAATTTTATCATATCATAAGCCAGTGTTACACTGTACGGTAAAATAATAATCTTAAACCAGGCCCCGGAAAGGATAAACAGCACGACAGTATGTGTTCATACAGTAAGCAATGTGTTATATAACTCAATTTGGAAAACAGGCACAGCAGACCTGAGATCAAAGGAATCAACATTGTGACTAGAAACTATTAAGCAGATCTAATACTTATACTAATTTTGGTTTAACACACTCTGGTCAGATCTGTCGTTATCTCAGCCCTTCAAGCCCCATGTTGGGCGCGAAAGGGACTGTTACCGTTTAACCTGGCCGGCAGCTAAGCACCACACAGCCCTTTGCTCACCCTCCCCCCTCCCTCTCTGGGATGGGGGGAGAGAATTAGAAAGAAATGAAAACCTGTCAGTTGAGATTGTGAGAAACACTCTGCAGCCAATAACATAGGCTCAGGCGAGGATCTCAGTGAAGTAGCAATTTATTTGCGATTGCAATGGCGGGTGTCCCACAATCAGGAGCGCGCCTACTAGTCACATAGTGCAGTTTATATACTTTCTTTTTCGACGACCGGGACCCTCCCCTGTTTCCCCATTGACTGGGTAATCCAGGTTCACAACCTATCCGATGCTTCACAGACAATACATGGCCTTCAGTTGCCAGCCTATTAAATTTCAGATTTCTTTTGACTTTTTTACTGTTTGAAGTGGTAATGTTTCTTCGCTTATTTGACTTGACTTGACACCATGATTTTCACCTAATTGCTCTAAGGAGTCTGGTTGTCTGCATTTTACAAGGTCGCCTGCTAAGTTTTCTTATCACTGCAAGCATATCTCAATACCAAATTCCTTCCCTTTAAACAATGCAACTCTGCAAAAACAACATTTTTATTCCCACAATTCCCCCCTTTTCTTCTTTATAAATTGTTGATTTTTGCAAAACTTTTCTCTAAGGTGTAATTTCGTAGATATCTTCCTCTTCTTCACTGTTTTTGCTTTCCATCTCCTCTAATATCATCCTCTTATCTGAGTAAGATGGTGGCTCCATGGTCATTTGTTTCAATAGTGCAGTTTCAATTAACCACTGTACTAGTCCTCTTACACAGGGGATAGTGCAACAACCAATGGCTGTCAAAACTCCTGCTACTACGATCAAGGATGTAAATATGGACACTACCATCCCTTTCCATTTACCAAACCAAGATTCCAACCGTCCGGTGATGGAAGTGTCTGTTCCTAAGTTTTCTGCCAATTCATTGGCAAGGGTGGTAAGCCCTTGCAATGCTCTAGTTACTGTGCCATCTGGGGCAGCATTGTTGGGTATAAAAGTGCAAAAATGGTTGCTCAGGATCACGCACACACACCTCCTTTCTCCGCAAGCATCATATCTAATGCTATTCTGTTTTCCCAAGCCATTTTGCTGGTGGCATCTAGTTGTTCAGCGATTCCTCTTATCGCATCCCTTGTATAGTTTATGAATCTCTGCTGATTATAATAAATATAATTAATCCAATCCACATTCTTATTGATTGTTACCCACCAGAACAGTGACTCAAACCCTGCAGCAATTTGATTCCTGGCTTTATGTTCATCGGGAACTCCTCTAGGCACCCCTGTAGAATCTATGTATACTGTATCATCAAATGATATTCCTAAGCCTCTTTTACTTCTTCTGGGTATTTGTGATGTTTCTCTTTCAAATGCCAGGGTGAAGGGTATAGCTAATTGAACAAGTGCACAAGCGCCTCCCCAATTAGATGGTAGGGTGGACCGTAAGATCTTCCCTCCACAGTACCACCAGAGATCTGCCCTGGGGATCTCAAGTCTTGAGCAGTTTCCCATCAAGTCATAGCAGTTAACTATATTGGAGATTGAGTCTGAAGTGAGCCTTACTGGGAATGAGTGGCAAAAGCACCGTATTGTGACTGGCCTGGATGCTCCATGCATCCTTGCCATAGACTTCCTCAGGAGAGGATATTTCACGGACCCAAAAGGGTTCCAGTGGGCTTTTGGCACAGGTGGATTAGAGACAGAGGACATTAAACATTTGTCTACCTTGCCAGATCTCTCGGAGGACCCTTCTGTTGTGGGGTTGCTGAGGGTCGAAGAACAGCAGGTGCCAATCGCTACCACAACTGTGCACCAGCGGCAATATCGCACCAACCGAGACTCCCTGATTCCCATCCATAAGCTAATTCGTCAACTGGAGAGCCAAGGAGTGATCAGCAAGACTCATTCACCTTTTAATAGTCCCATATGACCAGTGCGAAAGTCTAATGGTGAGTGGAGACTAACAGTGGACTATCGGGGCCTGAACGAAGTCACGCCACCACTGAGTGCTGCAGTGCCGGACATGCTAGAACTCCAGTACGAACTGGAATCAAAGGCAGCCAAGTGGTATGCCACAACTGATATTGCTAATGCATTTTTCTCCATCCCTCTAGCAGCAGAGTGCAGGCCACAATTTGCTTTCACTTGGAGGGGTGTCCAGTACACCTGGAATCGGTTGCCCCAGGGGTGGAAACACAGCCCTACCATTTGCCATGGACTGATCCAGTCTGCACTGGAACAGGGGGAAGCTCCTGAACACCTGCAGTACATCGATGACATCATTGTGTGGGGTGACACTGCAGAGGAAGTTTTTGAGAAAGGGAAGAAATAGTCCAAATCCTTCTGAAGGCCAGATTTGCCATAAAACAAAAAAAAGTCAAAGTGACGCGCTTGGTGGATGAGGGAAGGGCTGTGGATGTGGTTTACCTTGACCTCAGTAAGGCTTTTGACACCGTTCCCCACAACATTCTCCTCAAGAAACTGGCTGCGCGGGGCTTGGACTGGCGTACGCTTCGCTGGGTTAGAAACTGGCTGGATAGCCGGGCCCAGAGAGTTGTGGTGAATGGAGTCAAATCCAGTTGGAGGCTGGTCACAAGTGGTGTCCCCCAGGGCTCGGTACTGGGGCCGGTCCTCTTTAATATCTTTATCGATGATCTGGATGAGGGCGTCCAGTGCACCCTCAGTAAGTTTGCAGATGACACCAAGCTAAGTGCGTGTGTCGATCTGCTCGAGGGCAGGAAGGCTCTGCAGGAGGATCTGGATAGGCTGGAGCGATGGGCTGAGGCCAACTGTATGAAGTTCAACAAGGCCAAGTGCCTGGTCCTGCACCTGGGGCGCAACAACCCCAAGCAGAGTTACAGGCTGGGAGATGAGTGGTTAGAAAGCTGCCTGGCAGAGAAGGACCTGGGAATACTGGTTGATAGTCGGCTGAATATGAGCCAGCAGTGTGCTCAGGTGGCCAAGAAGGCCAACAGCATCCTGGCCTGTATAAGAAGCAGTGTGTCCAGCAGGTCTGGGGAAGTGATTGTCCCCCTGTACTCGGCTCTGGTGAGGCCGCACCTCGAGTACTGTGTTCAGTTTTGGGCCCCTCGCTACAGGAAGGACATGGATGTGCTCGAGCGAGTCCAGAGAAGGGCGACCAAGCTGGTGAGGGGTCTGGAGAACAAGTCTTACGAGGAGCGGCTGAGGGAGCTGGGCTTGTTCAGCCTGGAGAAGAGGAGGCTCAGGGGCGACCTTATCGCTCTCTACAGTTACCTTAAAGGAGGCTGTAGTGAGGTGGGGATTGGTCTGTTCTCCCACGTGCCTGGTGACAGGACGAGGGGGAATGGGCGAAAGTTGCGCCAAGGGAGTTTTAGGTTGGATGTTAGGAAGTACTTCTTTACCGAAAGGGTTATTAAGCATTGGAACGGGCTGCCCAGGGAGGTGGTGGAGTCACCATCCCTGGAGGTCTTTAAAAGACGTTTAGATGTAGAGCTTAGCGATATGGTTTAGTGGAGTGCTTAGTGTTAGGTCGGAGGTTGGACTCGATGATCTTGAGGTCTCTTCCAACCTAGAAATCTGTGTCTGTGTCTGTGTCTGACCTGCACAAGAGATCCAGTTTTTAGGAATAAAATGGCAAGATGGACCTCGTCAAATCCCAATGGATGTGATCAACAAAATAACAGCTATGTCCCCACCAACTAGCAAAAAAGAAACACAAACTTTCGTAGGTATCGTGGGGTTTTGGAGAATGCACATTCCAAATTACAGTCTGATTGTAAACCCGCTCTCCCAAGTAACCCGTAAAAAGAATGATTTCGAATGGGGCCCTGAGCAACGACAAGCCTTTGAACAAATTAAGCAGGAAATAGTTCATGCAGTAGCCCTTGGGCCAGTCCGAACAGGACCAGATGTAAAGAATGTGCTCTACACCGCAGCCGGGGAGAATGGCCCCACCTGAAGCCTCTGGCAGAAAGAGCCTGGGGAAACTCGAGGTCGACCGCTAGGGTTTTGGAGATGGGGATACAGAGGATCTGAGGCCTGCTACACTCCAACCGAAAAAGAGATATCGGCAGCGTATGAAGGAGTTTGATCTGCTGTTCAGGATACTGGTCAGCAGAGTCCCTCGGGAGGCAGATCTGAAGGGCAGAGGAATCCAGGGACGCTGGGCAGTCTTCAAGAAGGAAATCTTAATGGCTCAGGAGCAGTCTGTCCCACGTGCCCACAGACGAGCCGGCGCAGAAGAAGACCAGCCTGGCTGAACAGATAGTTGTGGCTAGAGCTTAGGAAGAAAAAGAGGGTTTATGACCTTTGGAAAAGAGGTCAGTCAGCTCAATCTGGCTACTGCTGTTAAAGATAACAGAAAATGTTTTTATAAATACATAAACACAAAAAAAGGAGGACTAAGGAGAATCTCCATCCTTTACTGGATGCGGGGGGAAACTTAGTGACGAGAGATGAGGAAAAGGCTGAGGTGCTTAATGCCTTCTTTGCCTCAGTCTTTAGCAGCAAGACCAGTTGTTCTCTGGATACCCAGTCCCCTGAGCTGGTGGAAGGGGACTGGGAGCAGAATATGGCCCTCATAATCCACGAGGAAATGGTTGGCGACCTGCTACAGCACTTGGATGTATGCAAGTCGATGGGGCCGGATGGGATCCACCTGAGGGTACTGAGAGAACTGTCGGAAGAGCTGGCCAAGCCGCTTTCCATCATTTATCAGCAGTCCTGGCTATCAGGGGAGGTCCCAGTCAAATGGCGGCTAGCAAATGTGACGCCCATCTACAAGAAGGGCCGGAGGGTAGACCCGGGGAACTATAGGCCTGTTAGTTTGACGTCAGTGCCAGGGAACCTCATGGAGCAGATTATCTTGAATGTCATCACGCGGCACTTGAAGGGCAACCAGGCGATCAGGCCCAGTCAGCATGGGTTTATGAAAGGCATATCCTCCTTGACGAACCTGATCTCCTTCTATGACAAAGTGACACGCTTAGTGGACGAGGGAAAGGCTGTGGATGCGGTCTACCTTGAGTTCAGTAAGGTTTTTGACACCGTTTCCTACAGCATTCTCCTCAAGAAACTGGCTGCTCATGGCTTGGACTGACGTACGCTTCGTTGGGTTGAAAACTGGCTGGCTAGCCGGGCCCAAAGAGTCGTGGTGAATGGAGTAAAATCCATTTGGAGGCCGGTCACTAGTGGAGTCCCCCAGGGCTCAGTATTAGAATCATAGAATCATAGAATCATAGAATATCCCGAGTTGGAAGGGACCCATAAGGATCATCAAGTCCAACTCCTGGCACCGCACAGGTCTGCCCAAAAGTTTAGACCATGTGACTAAGTGCGCAGTCCAATCTCTTCTTAAATTCAGACAGGCTTGGTGCAGTGACTACTTCCCTGGGGAGCCTGTTCCAGTGTGCGACCACCCTCTCGGTGAAGAAACTCTTCCTGATGTCCAGCCTAAACTTCCCCTGCCTCAGCTTCACACCGTTCCCACGGGTCCTGTCACTGGTGATAACAGAGAATAGGTCACCTGCCTCTCCACTCCCTCTCGCGAGGAAGTTGTATACTGCGATGAGGTCCCCCCTCAGCCTCCTCTTCTCCAGGCTGAACAGACCCAGAGACCTCAGCCGCTCCTCATACGTCTTCCCCTCTAGGCCCTTCACCATCTTCGTCGCCCTCCTCTGGACACTCTCCAACAGTTTGATGTCCTTTTTGTACTGTGGTGCCCAGAACTGCACACAGTACTCGAGGTGAGGCTGCCCCAGCGCAGAGTAGAGTGGGACAATCACTTCCCTCGACCGACTAGCAATGCCGTGCTTGATGCATCCCAGGATACGGTTGGCCCTCCTGGCTGCCAGGGCACACTGCTGGCTCATATTCAGCTTGCTGTCAACCACAACCCCCAGATCCCTCTCTGTGGGGCTGCTCTCCAGCGTCTCATCGCCCAGTCTGTACGTATAGCCAGGGTTGCCCTGTCCCAGGTGCAGGACCCGGCACTTGCTTTTGTTAAACTTCATGCGGTTGGTGATCGCCCAGCTCTCCAATCTGTCCAGATCTCTCTGCAAGACCTTTCCACCCTCATCCGAGTCCACAACTCCTCCAAGTTTGGTGTCGTTGGCAAATTTGCTCAGAACACCTTCTAGTCCTACATCCAAATCATTTATAAAAACATTGAAGAGGACTGGCCCTAAAATGGAGCCTTGAGGGACCCCACTAGTGACCATCTGCCAGCCTGATGTGGCCCCATTTACCACAACCCTTTGAGCCCTGCCCGTCAGCCAATTGCTCACCCATCGTATGATGTTTTTGTTTAACTGTATGCTGGACATTTTGTCCAGTAGGATCCTCTGGGAAACCGTGTCAAAAGCTTTGCTGAAGTCCAAAAAGATCACATCAGCTGGTTTCCCTTGATCGACTAGATGGGTGACTTTATCCTAAAAGGAAATCAAATTTGTTAGGCAGGACCTACCCCTCGTGAACCCATGCTGGCTGGGACCAATGACTGCATTGTCCCCCAGGTGCGCTTCAATAACTTCAAGGATCATCCTCTCCATAATTTTACCAGGCACTGACGTGAGACTGACAGGCCTGTAATTGCTAGGGTCTTCTTTCTTACCCTTCTTGAAAATTGGCACAACATTTGCCAGCTTCCAGTCCAATGGGACCTCTCCAGATTCCCAAGATCGTTGAAAAATAATTGAGAGAGGTCCCGCGATGACGTCAGCCAGCTCTTTAAGCACCCTGGGATGGATCCCATCCGGACCCATGGACTTGTATGGATCCAGGTGGAGCAGCAAATCCCGCACACATTCAGGGTCGGTTGGGAGTTTGTCATTCCCACCGTCATGGTCCTCCAGCTCAGGGCACCCTGGGTCCCAAAGCCCATCATCAACATTGAAGACGGAGGCAAAAAAGGCATTAAACGTCTCTGCTTTGCCTATGTCCTTGTCTGTGAGGAGACCTTCCCCATCTAGTAGCGGACCTATGTTTTCTTTGGTTCTCCTTTTTCTGCTCGCACATCTAAAAAAACACTTTTTTATTGTCTCACACAGACATGGCCAGCCTCAACTCTAGTTGGGCTTTGGCCACACGAATTTTCTCCCTACAAACACGAACAGCATCCCTGTATTCCTTCATCGTCGCCTGACCCTCCTTCCAGCAGCCGTACACTTTCTTTTTTTGCCTTAGCTCCAGTAGAAGATCCCTGGTCAGCCAGGCCATCCTTCTGCCCCGCCTGCTTGACTTCTGATATTTTGGAATCGCCTGATTTTGTGCTTTTAGGAGGCAGTGCTTAAAGATGGACCAGCACTGATGGACGCCAATGCCTTCAAAAGCAGTTTCCCAGGGGACCTTGCTGACTAGTTCCCTGAGCAGCCTGAAGTCTGCTTTCCCCCACATCCAGGGCTGAAGTTTTGGTGGCTGTTTTCCTTCTGTCACCATAGATTCTGAACTCAACCACTTCATGGTCACTATGACCGAGACGGCCGCCAATTGCCACGTCTCCCACAAGACCCTCTCTGTTCTCCAGCAACAGATCTAGGAGGGCGCCTTTCCTAGTTGGCTCACTTAGCACCTGCACCAAGAAGTTATCATCTAGGTGCTTTATGAACCTCCTGGACTTGCTCGTGTCAGCCGTGTGGTGATCCCAGTTGACGTCTGGCAAGTTAAAATCCCCCATTAGGACGAGGGGAGTCGATCTTGAGGCACCTCTTAGTTCTGCAAAGAATAATTCATGAGCGTTGTCGTCCTGGCCGGGTGGTCTGTAATAGACTCCCACAACGATATCCCCTTTATTTGTTCGTCCCTTAATCCTTACCCAGAGGCTCTCAACTTTGCCATCACCAACCGCAAGTTCCACACAGTCCAGCCCATTCTTCACATACATCGCCACCCCCCCACCTTGCCTACCCTGCCTGTCCCTCCTGAAGAGCCTGTAACCATCTATTGCGACACACCAGCCACAGGACTCATCCCACCAGGTTTCGCTTATGTCAAGGATGTCATAGCTGTGGGACTGGGCCAAGACTTCCAGCTCATCCATTTTATTCCTCATACTGCGTGTGTTTGTGTAGAAGCACTTCAAATGCGCCTCCCTACACGCAGCACCTTGTGTATCCGACCGAAGGGCCTCACTAGGACACAGTCCCTCTGATTCTAGCACACCATCTCTTAGCTCGTCACCGGCGTGCCTGGTTCTATCCCCTTCCCCCTTCGACTCTAGTTTAAAGCCCTATCTATCAGCCCAGCCAACTCCTGAGCAAAAATCCTCACCCCTCTCTGAGAGAGGCGCATCCCATCTGGTGCCAGCAGGCCCGGGGTCGCGTAGACCTTCCCGTGATCGAAAAACCCAAAATTCTGCCGGTTGCACCAGTCCCGAAGCCAGGTGTTAATGTGACGAGTCTGCTTGTCAGCTTCGATCCCTCCTATCGGAAGGACAGAGGCAAACACAACCTGTGCCCCTGATCCTTTAAGTAGTCGCCCCAAAGCCCTAAAGTCCCTTTTGATCGCTCTCGGACTTCTCCTTGCTACCTCGTCATTACCAGCCTGAAAGACCAGTAGCGGGTAGTAGTCGGTGGGCCGTACCAGGCACTTGACTTTCCTAGCGAAGTCTCTCACCCGAGCCCCAGGGAGGCAACAGACTTCCCTGTGGGTTGGGTCCGGTCGGCATATTGGGCCCTCTGTCCCTTTCAAAAGGGAGTCCCCCATGACAGTAACCCTTCTTTCTTTCTTGACAGAAGATGTAGCATTGCGGGCGATAGGTTGCCTTGCCTTAGGCATCCTCTCCAACTGGGACTGGCTTTCGTCTACTTCGTTGTTCTGACTGTCGTGTTCTAGAGCCTCATGCCTGTTACATAAGGGTAGATGGGAAGGTGAGGTGGGCAGGGACAGGGCTCGCCTACCCCCCGAACAGGAACCTGCCTCCATTCCCCCCCTTGGCCTAGGTCCCCTCCTGCTGCCTGGCGGGATGAGGGAACTTTTGTCTTCTGCGTAGCAGGAGACATTTGTGCTGTGGCAGGCTCGTGAGTCTCTCTCAGAGAGGGAAGAGTACACCTCCACCAGCCAATTTCCCTCTCTGACTCCCTGATGCTCCTGAGCCTGCTCACCTCCTCCCGAAGCTCCGCTACATGGCTGAGCAGCTCTTCAACCTGGGCACACCTCCCACAGGCATACCCCTCGCCGCTGCTGTCGGATACCGACAGCAAGTCCTTGGTAGCATTCAAGGTCCTCGTGCACAAGGCAAATTCTCCCAGATGCTGGGTAGCACTCACACCCTGCCGTGAGAGGCAAGCTGTATGGTTACCTGTAGCTGTGGAGAATACAGGGGGAACCCTGATACTGCTATCACGAAAGGAAGGGAATAGCAAAGAGAGAGACTTACAGGCCTCATTTCCCCAGGCAGTCTTTTCTTGATACAATGCAATCATACATCGCATCCCCTGGGAGTCCTTGGTCTACCCCAATGGGAAGGGCACCATGTGGGCAATCGGTCGTCCTGAGGCACAAGAATAGCAATTACTATTATATATATTATATGTATGTATATTTGACCCATTCTATCCAGGCATTCACATCCCCATACCCTGTTTCAATCTCAAATGTTTGAACTGCCGCATTTCAAAGAGGGCCTCCTGTTTTCTCTCCTGTTTTCTCCTTGAGTTTCTCCCTTTCTCTGATGGCAATAGAGGATCGTTTCCATACAGCTATTCTCAATCTGGCTGTTGGGTGTCTCCCAGTTATTTGTTCTCTCTGCTCAGTTGTCATTGGGCATTTAAATCTCCACAAGCTAAAACCTCACAAGCATCAAACGTGACAGATTGTGGTACATAACCCTCTGTTACATTCACCCATATTTTTACGGGGTATCCCGTCTTACTATTATCTGGTCATGCCTTTTCCAAGTTGCCAATTGACCAAGGCCTTCTCTGAGGCCTACAATCACTAGAAACAAAATTAATAGTTGATTTTTCCCTGTCATTATTTTTAACCCTTAGGTTTCCAAATAATTATCAATACAAAGAATAAGATATATGTACACTACTACTAGAACAAAAACCCCTCGGGAGCACTTCGATTCACTATAGGCCAGTCCTTTCTCTCAATCACAAGTCACACTCATTAGTTACCTGTGAAAATAAAAGGTTAGTTTACAATTGTAAGCTTTTATCCTGCTCAGAGTCCATTATGAGGTTTTTCTTTTTGACTTTAACTTTCAACAAGTCTTCTGTAGGAACAACTTCCCAGGTACTAGGGTCGACGGGTGCTTTCACTCGAGTATAGTGAGTCCAACCTTTTTCCGCAGTTCTTACGGCTGTTTCAGTGGTTAGTA
Source organism: Cygnus olor (assembly GCF_009769625.2). Classification (NCBI taxonomy): domain Eukaryota; kingdom Metazoa; phylum Chordata; class Aves; order Anseriformes; family Anatidae; genus Cygnus; species Cygnus olor. Next base: position 3,721,251 of record NC_049199.1, read on the forward strand.
GTACTTGGAATGGTCCTTCCCATTCAGGCCGGAGTTTTGATTCTTTCCAGGTCTGAATCAGGACCCAATTTCCTGGTTGATGGTGGTGAATGGGGAATTCCAAAGGTGGGGTTGGAGCCAACAACCCACGGGTCCTGAGAGATGACAAAGAAGAGGACAACCCCAGAATACAGTTCTTAAGAAAACTCTCTCTTGTTTCGAATTGTGGTATCTCATCCCTTCTGCCCAGATAGGGTAATCCGAACAGCATCTCATATGGTGAAATTCCTATATCCTTTCTTGGTGCTGTTTGAACCTGGAGGAATGCTAAAGGTAAGCATTTTACCCAAGGAAGTTGGGTTTCTAACACTAATTTAGTTAATTGCTTCTTTAATGTCTGGTTCATTTGTTCTACCTTCCCAGAAGAGGAGGGGTGCCAGGGGGTGCAAAAATCCCATTCAGTCTCTAAGGCCTGCATTAACCCTTGCAGTACTTGTGAAGTGAAATGACTTTCTTGATCTGAATCAATGTTTTCAGCTATGCCATATCTAGGGACTATTTGCTCCAGTGATACCTTAGCCACCGTGTTCGCAGTGGCAGATACCGAGGGAAAAGCTTACACCCATCCAGTCACGTGGTCAATTAGGACAAACAAGTACTTAAGTCTCCCTGCTTTAGGTAACTCAGTAAAGTCTACCTGTTTACTTTGGAAAGGACGAATCCCTGGATCCCATCCCCCTCTAGGTGGGTTATGCATGACCTTTTTATTTACCTTTTGACATATGGTACATCCTCTGCATATTTGCTTCACTAAAGTATATATTCCTACACAGATATACTTTCTTAGTACAACATCACAAACTGCTTGCATCTCCCAATGATTCTCTTGATGTAAAACAGTTAATATTTGCCTCATTGGTGCTTTATTCAGCATTTCTCTCCCATCAGGGAGTGTCCATTTTCCTTTGGACTTTGTGACTCCCGATTCCTTAAAAAAAACAAACAAACAAACAAAAAACTTTTCTCTTAAAGCTTTTTAGTTCTTTCTTAGTTTTCAACAATTCCCTGAATCCTCTCTGGATTTATTCTTTGTTCTCCCTCAGACATTAGATGCCTTAAATACCTGACTTCTCTTTCTACATATTGTAATTTATTTTTCAATACTCCCAAGCCCTGCTTTCCCAGAAAGTTGAATAGCTTGTTAGTAGCTTCCTTCACAACTGTTTTCTCCTGTCCTGACAATAAACGATCATCCACATATTTGTAACAGTAATACCTCCTTGGGAGGTTGTAATTGCTCCAAAATCTGTTCTAGAAGTTGCCCAAATAAATTGGTGGCCCTGTAAACCCCTGAGGTAAAACCGTCCATCTGTACTGTTGCTTCCACCCCCATTTCAGGGTCTTTCCAGTCAGAGGTGAATATATCTTTGCTCTCAGGGCCTGAGAGCACTCCATTAATAACACTGTTATTCCAGTCTAACAATTTACTATTTGAATGCCCAATTTCATCATCAAATCCCTTCCCAACAAGTTAGTCCCTGCCTCGGGTACATACAATAATTGCCCAGTGATCATTTTATCCCCCTAGTCTCAGCTTGGTATCCCCCCAAAGTGGCACTGTTATCCCAGCCCCTTCTACCCCCATCACTTTTAGGGTTTCGTTAGTTAATTTAATCCCTGATACTTTACAGGCCAGTAATGACCTAGCTGCCCCAGTGTATTGGGTTCGATGGCAAGGTTCGGGGGGTGGGCTGCAGTGGCCGCCCCCGCGAGAAAAATCCAGAAGCCTCCCCGTTGCAGACAAGGGACAATTTCAGCCGGCCCCTAGGGGGCCCTCCGCTGCCCAGAGCCAAGCCATGAACAACACAGTCCGTGCCTCTGCGAGAGCACATCCAAGAAAACGAAAACAAACAAACAAACAAACAAAAACCTGTTGCACAACAGCAGCTGGGAGAGCGAGGAGCGAGAAACCTCCCCGCAGACACCAAAGTCAGCGCAGAAGGAGGGGGAGGAGGCGCTCCAGGCGCCGGAGCCGAAGCCCCCCTGCGGCCTGTGGAGATGCCCCTGGTGGAGCAGGCTGCCCCCCCCGCCCCGCCGCCCCTCCCCCCGCGTCCCTCCCCGATACTTGGGAAACTGACCAAACACCACAGCAAATATACCAAAACTTCTAGACTGTTACTTAGATGATGCCTACATCCTCTTTCCCTGCTCATTCAACTTCAAACAGCTCTGTCAAACACTACATACCACACCTTTAACACCTTCAATAACCCTTTTTAACACTTATTTCTATCTTTCTCCAGCCTGTGCTTTCATCAAAGTCTCAGTCATTGGCCAACTTAATTCCATACCTTTCTCCCTCCAGGATGCTGAAACAACATATCAGTATAACATATTTCATCCCATTTTCCTTCTCTCCTCCTTCTTCCACTCCTGATATTCCTACCTGAAGTGGCCAGCCTGGCCACACTTAAAACATCCCATCAAAGCCTGTCCCTGCTAAGATTCAGGCCGCAACACGGGTAGCTTTCCTTGCCTGCCATTCCTTCATCTCTCTTCCTCTCTTTTCCATCCTGGCCCTGACTCCCCCTGAAGATTTTCTTCCTCTTTCTCCAACCCTCTGGTTGCAGGTAATGAGGCTTTCTTATCACTGCAAGCATATCTCAGTACCACATTCCTTACCTTTAAACAATGTAACTCTGCAAAAACAACATTTTTATTCCCACACTGGTAAAGAACAGCCATTACCCAATTTATAAGAGCATTTCTACTGACTTACTAGACACTTGTTTAAAACAGAAATAGCACTAGAGCACTGTAGAAGAAAAATTATTAAGACTAAGTGACAGGGCCAAAATTAATTATATTTTTTCTCTCTACTCTCATACACATGTAATCATGAAGTTCATTGTTTTTGCCATTCCACATAATGTATTTCTCTGATTTCAGAAATACTGAAAACAATGCCATATTAATAGCAAAAGAAAGTCCTACATCCACATCTCTTGCTTGTAGCACTCAGGACCCCACATACCTCCAAAATTTAGTAGTATTATCGTAATACCTGTTACTCATCTGCCAGCAAACCACTGCATAATCAAGAATTAAAATCCTTTGTCCTAAGTATCATAGAATTATAGAATATCCCGAGTTGGAAGGGACCCACAAGGATCATCGAGTACAACTCCTGGCACCACACAGGTCTACCCAAAAATTCAGACCATATGACTAAGAGCACAGTCCAAACCCTTCTTAAACTCTGACAAGCTTGGTGCCGTGGCTACATCCCTGGGGAGCCTGTTTCAGTGCGCAACAACCCTCTTGGTGAAGAACCTTTTCCTGATATCCAGCCTGAACCTCCCCTGTCGCAGCTTGACTCCATTGGGTCCTTGGGTCCTATCACTGGTCATTAAAGAGAATAGATTGGCGAACTGGGAGTAACTGGGATTACGTCCTGTATTTTATCAAAAATTAAAGTTGAATAGAGACTACAAAAGTCCTTGACAGCAACTTTGCTGGGAGACCTGAAAGCCAACATTCCCTTGGCAAAGCCAATGAGCTTGTCTGCTAGAAGCTAGCCATATCTTTATACTGACCATGAACATTTTTATAAATCATATCCAGGCCTGGCTCAGGCATACTCCATGAGTGCTACCCAGTGGGTTCACCTTTAGTGACTGAGAGAAGTTTCTGTCCATTCTCAAAAACCACCCTCAATAGATCGGTGAGAAAAAGAATAAAATTATTTTTCAGAGCTCAGAGGCTATGGGGGGATCTTATGAATGTATATGAATATCCGAAGGGAGGGCGCAAGGACGATGGAGCCATGCTTTTTTCAGTGGTGCCCAGTGCCAGCACAAGAAGCAATGGGCACAAACTGAAGCACAGGAGGTTCCATATAAACATCAGGAAGCACTTCTTTACTGTGCAGGTGATGGAGCACCGGAATGGGTTGCCTAGAGAGGTTGTGGAGTCCCCCTCCTTGGAGATCTTCAAAAGCCATCTGGACTTGGTCCTGGGCAACTTGCTCTAGTTGTCCCTGCTTGAGCAGATGATCTCCAGAAGTCTCTTCCAACCTTAACCATTCTGTGATTCTGTGATCTCTAGCTAGCTAGCTAGTGCCTAAGCCCCAAACCCCTCCAATTATGGGAAGGGGGGGAGGTATTGAGGGATAGTATTTTGAGTATTTTTGCTTTTTCATCCGTTGTCAAATTTTCTTAGAAATTTGTAAACAAGAATGAGCTATGACTCACCAATCTAAAGAAACTAGGTGTTTACAGTCTCAAATTGTGAGAGATTTTGACAGTATGTGTCATGTCCTACTACAGTTGTGGGACTTGGTAAGGGGATCTTAGGTTAGATGCTTTGGATAATAGCTGTGATTGTATCACCCAGCAGAGCTTAGTACATGCCAAAGGAACACATTTGCCCTTCATAAGGCCTTTGGAGGTGCAAACAGAAGCATGACAAAAATCACCTGTTTCACAGAATCACAGAATGGACAAGGTTGTAAGGGACCTCTGAAGATCATCTAGTCCAACCCCTCTGCCAAGTAGGATCACCAAGAGCATATTGCGCAGGATGGCATCCAGGTGGGTTTTTAACATCTCCAAAGGAGACTCAACAACCTCTCTGGGAAACCTGTCCCAGTGCTCTGTCACCCTCACAGTAAAGAAGTGCCCCCTCATATTCAGATGGAACCTCCTGTGCTTCAGTTTGTGCCCATTGCCTCTCGTCTTGTTGCTGAGCACAACTGAAAAGAGACTGGCTTCAGGTTTGACCGATCTGGTAAAGCACTATCAAGGGAAGCCAGAATGTCCTTGTCTTTAGGTTGGTAGCAAAGATCAAGCAAGAAGTTCCCCAAACTTCTCTTGTACTTCTTCTTAGCCTCCTTTTTTTTTTTTTTTTTTTTTTAACCCTCACTGCTGCTTGACCACTGTGCACATTTGGGTGACTCCATCTTACTACAGAGGGACAACGTCATCTGCCCATCCCAAACTGTGGCTGCTTTCCAGCTCATATTCTTCATCTTCCTGCCATCTTGTTGCCACTACATGGGAATATATATGTGTATATATAAATATAGATACATAGAGGAAATAATCAGAAGTACAGTCATTTTTACATTTAGTGTATAGAGATAATTTGTGAGTATGATAAATATTTTGTTTACACAGCCTGTATGTTTAAGTACAGCTTTACTCACTTATGAGAAATGACTACTTCTTCTGCATGTGCTTCAAAATATGCTGCTTACTTTTTGCAATGCTATGATGTATAGATAATATATGTTATGTGTTGGACACAAATATGGCAACGCTTGTATTATTTGACATGCTGACAAACTGATTTGAATTTATTTGCAGCTAACCAAAGCACCATATCCAAAACCTGATCTTAATTATGGATATTCATTTTTGTAATTGCTAGAACAAATAGGCAGAAATGAGTTTGGATGCTAAAATATAAAATGAGGTGCAGTACCTGCAACTTCTCGGGTCTAGCCAAAGGATGCCCCAGACACAGAGATATCAGTTGGCTCCAGAACCCGTACAGCAAGGATAAACAAGATAATGGAAGGGATAAAACAAGAAAATGAACACAGTTTTATGTTTATTCAACACCTCTCCATGTAATTATCCCAGCTGTGCATGCAACAATTAAAACAATGCCATTTAAAATTTTATGCATAGGAAGTATATCAGAAATAAGAGGACTGGCAGTTAATTAATGTGTCCCTCTACAGTGAATTATCATGTGTTAAGAGCACTAACACTTGTTCTCCTTCAATTCAAATCATACCAGCAGAGGATATTCATAGCCCTGAAAAAGAACAGGCATAGTTTCCTCTGAGTGACAGCTTAGCAAAGTGGAACAGTGATGCAGCTCACACCTTGGCAGCTGGAGAGGAAAGTACTTACATTCTGGGAGATATTCAGAGGCAAAGGGAGTCAGCATGAGCTCCTCCCACAAAGATAGTTTTGCAGACTGTCCCTCCCTTTTTAAAAAAATGTATAAGCTAGGATGCAATCAATTGCTTCTTATTTTGTTAGTCCCATCAACAGTCTATTGAAAACTGAACCCAAAATATTTTACTAAGCTGAATTAGTAGGATTTCCCCTTCAACTGTGAGAGCTTTTATTCTCATTCAGGTCAATAATGGAAATTATAAAAAGCTTTGAAAGGATCACAGGACAGGGGTAATTTGCCAGTGACTTTCTTTGGTTAACTGCAATCCAGAAGGAGAGAACAGATCCCTGGCCCATCTTTCTACTTTTCTTCCCCTTTTCAGATCTTTTTCATGTCATCTGATTTACTAGATTTTGTTATTCTTCCTTGCCACATTACATCCGTATCTGTTCAGTCTCCGTTCTACAAATCCAGAGCCTTATTCCTACCCTCTTACCTTTCTAATGCTCAAATAGCATGTCAGTGCTGATTTATACTGCCTTAAAAACAAACAAACAAACAAACAAACAAACAAAACAAAACAAAACAAAACACCACACACAGAGGAAAAACAGCCTAAACAAAAACACAGCCTTTGCTTTCCTTGTGATCCTAGTCTTCCCTGTTCTAGCTATCTTGGGTTTATGTCAAGGGCTTGGTAGCAGGGGGCCTCTGCAAGGGTGGCCTCTGTGAGAAGAGTCCAGAAGCTGTCCCATGTCAGATAACAGCCAGTTTCAGCCAGCTTAAAAAGCAACCCACTTCTGGCCAAAGCTGAGCCAATGAGTGATGCTGGTTGCACCTCTGTGATAACATATTTAAGAAAGGGAAAAATTGCTGCTCAACAACAGTTGGGAGGAATGACAAACAGCCCTTCAGACACCAAGGTCAGTGAAAAGGAGGGGGACGAGGTGCTCCAGGTGTTGGAGCAGAAGTTCCCCTGCAGCCCATGGAGAGGACCATGGTGGAGCAGGTTGTACCCCTGCAGCCCATGGTGTAGCACAGAGGAGCACATTTCTATGCTGCAGCCTGTGGAGGAGCCCACAGTGCAGCAGGTGGATCTGGTCTGAAGGAGGCTGCGGCCTACGGGGATCCCCCACCAGAGCAGGCTCCGGGCCAGACCTCCAGCCTGTGGAGAGGAGTCCACACAGGAGCAGGTGATCTGGCAGGAGCTGCTGCCTGTGGGGGACCCATGTTGGAGCAGTTCTTGAAGAGCTGCTACCTGTGGGAAGCCCACATAGGATCAGTTTGAGAAGGACTGCATCCCAAGGGAGGGACCCTGCATTGGAGCAGGGGAGGGACCCCACATTGGAGTGACCATGAGAGAACAGCAGAGATGAAGCCTGTGACTGCAACCCCCATTCCCTGTTCCCCTGCACTGCTCGGGGGGAGGACGTAGAAGAGGGCGTACTGTGTTCAGTTTTGGACCCGTCACCACAAGAAGGACATTGAGGTACTGCAACGTGTCCAAAGAAGGGCAACAAAGCTGGTGAAGGGTCTAGAGAACAAGTCTTATAAGGAGTGGTTGAGGGAGCTGAGGTTATTTAGCCAAGAGAAGAGGAGGCTCAGGGGAGACCTTATTGCTCTCTACAGCTACCTCAGAGGAGGTTGTAGTGGGGTGGGTCTCTTCTCCCAAGCAACAAGCAATAGGACAAGAAGAAATGGCCTCAAGTTGTGCCAGGGGAAGTTTAAGTTTAAAAAAATATTTAAAAATTCCACCAAAAGATCTGCCCCGAGGAGGGATATTTATGAGTGACATGGAGTGTAGGAGGATATTGGCAGCCACCTAGAACAGTGGGTGCTTGTCTCCCACATACATTGTATCCTCAAGGAGAAAAATAGAGTGTAATTATTAATAGTTTCTGAGAGATGGTTCCTGAAGTACTGAGATGCCAGCAATACTGAGTACTGTGGTGTTTTTACCCTGCTGGGCAGCTGAACACCATAGCTGCTCTCTCACTCCCCCTCCTCAAAAGAAAACAGAGAAAATATGATGAAAAGGGCTCAACAATTGATATAAGGACAGGGAGTTCACTCAGCAATTACTGTCATGAGCAAAACAGACTCAGCATAGGGAGATTAATATAATTTTTTGACCATCACTAGCAGACTAGGAGAAACTAAAAGCAAACTCAAACACCGTCCCCCCATCCATCCTCTTCCACCTCCTCTCCCCAAGCTGTGCAGGGGAACAGGGAATGGGGATGCGGTCAGTCTGTAACACTTTGTCTCCACTGCTCCTTCACAGTCAATCTCTTCCCCTACTCTACCGTGGTGCTGCCTGTGGGAAGCCCACATAGGATCACTTCTGGAAGGACTGTATCCCGTGGGAGGGACCCCACACTGGAGCAGGGGAAGAGAGTGACCATGAAGGAGCAGTGGAAATGAAGTGCTATAGACTGACCGCAACCCCGATTCCCCCGTTCCTGCGCCACTCGGGGGGAGGAGGTGGAAGAGGGTAGATGGGGGAGGGAAGGTGTTTTTAGTTTGCTTTTAGTTTCTCACTGTTCTAGTCTGCTAGTAATAGGCAATAAATTATATTAGTCTCCCTATGCTGAGTCTGTTTTGACCGTGACGATAATAGTTGAGTGATCTCCCTGTCCTTACCTCAGTCCTTGAGCCCTTTTCATCATATTTTCTTCCCCTTTTCCTTTGATGAGGGGGAGTGAGATAGAGGTTGTGTTCAGCTGCCCAGCAGGGTAAAACAAACACAGAGTGGCAGCTTGAAGGGCTCAAGTAATTCATAAGAGCACCCTCAGCTTTGTGTTACTATTTTCCGCAATTAAAATCACGGGTTACCAGACCAGGGCAAGGGTCTCACTAATAACAACTGCTGCAAACAGTCCCTACAGAAACAACTGGACTGTGCACGGGAGTGAGCATGTGTTATGTACAGCGGGTGGAAACATTTTTGAAGAAAGCTTTTTTCCATATAAAAATAATATTTGATTGAAACCAAATGTTTCACAGAAATGTAACGGTTTTGACAACAGTGACAACAACACAGAAATGTGAAGGGCATCTCTGGGCTGGGGCGGATTTTTCGCTTCTGGTCACTGCAGGATCATCTCTCTTCTCTCTTAGTAATGGAAAGTACAATTTTACACTTTCTCTTTAAAATTGTTAGATGTTTCTCATCTTCCTGAAAGGAATTATCTGGTGCCAATATAGAAATTAAAGTCGTTTTGAAATTTTTCACACACAAAAAGGTTGTTTTCCAGACAGACTCAATAGGACAAAAATACTGACAGGCCATTGACAAGTCTGGGGATTTTCTGGACTTCTGCAGTCCAGATACCAGTTCTCCAGAGCAGTTTTAGTGCTGTATTTGATTTTAACAAAGAGCAAAAGAAACTTGTTCTCTATCCCCAAAATGTTTGCACCCATGACAGTAGTCCTTGTGCTGATGATGCTTACGCTAGGATGTATCGTTATATTTCAAATATGCACTTTAAGTATGTACATGTTACAACTTCCTGAGTAATACAGATCATACTTGTCTAGGGCTGTTTCTGCAGTACATTTTTTTCAACACCCAATTGCTACATTTTTGCCTCAAGATAATTTGTGGAAAATTTTATGAGAACTGCATTAGCCCTGATTTTTACACGATGTTATCAGAATCAAAACAAAAAATAATTAAATAAATGTACAATATCTCTATGCCAATTTTGTGTACCACTTCTGATTCTATACTGTGCACAAGTTCCACATTTCTATTTCATCAGTATCTGTCATATTAATAAAACGATACTGTTAAGACCCAGTAAATATGTAAAATTGTGGAAAACTATGTTAAAATACTTTCAACTTAGGAAAAATCTCAAAATTGGTTTGCAGAAAGGAATGGAGAAAAACATTTAATAAAAAAAAGGAGATTTTTAAAAGCATCAAATCAATTATTGTATTTCCTTACTTAGGGTATTATGGCTTAGTGTCACAGTTCTCTGATAAGACAATGTACTTATGAAGCTTCATTGAAACATTTCAGGTTTATTGTTATTTTTAACGTTATAAAGGGTGAAAGGAGGAAAATGAGAATCTGACAACTGTAATGATTTTAAAAAAAATGCTGTTTTGGAGAGAAGAATAACAATGTATTATTCATCCATGAGAAACTGCAAGTGAAACCAGTCAATCAGTATTCAAGCTGGACAGAGATGAGACACAGCAGTATGTTTAGAAAAAGCAGCAATATGAGTTTAACATCATTTTAGCATCCTTTTTAGAACTTCGGAAATCCAAAGCACAGCATCAGTGTTTAAGGAGTCTGTTCAGTTTTAGCTGAGAGTAGCGGAGAGATCCCAAGCACCAGTCAAGGGCTTTTCCCAGCAAGTATGAAAAGGCTAAATGCAGCGTAGAGGAAACTGTGCTGAGTGCCAAGTAACCTGCCCTGGTCCTGCATTAGGGTGGGCATCAAGGAGAAACAAGCACACCAGGGAAGAAGAGCATGAGCACAGATGCTCAGGGTGGTGTGAATTCACATGGCCACCCAGCAAAGGCAAGGACAGGCTAGATGTCACAGCCCATATGATTAAGATGGAACCAACATTGCTCTTCTCCAGTCATCTGTTACACGTGTCCCCTCAGCACCAATGCTTGCCCATCACGCCTCCTGGCACGTTCAGTACTATACAACCAACCAAGCAACTGTTCACCTGCCTAAAGCACTTGCAGAGTGAGTCCTGGAGCTATTCTAGTACCTAAGCATTAGTAAGATGAAGAAGCAAGTCTAATAAGTATCACAGCCATCCTGAGGATTTTTTTAAAAGGAGCATGCAGAACAGTTTAATTTCATCCTTACTTCATTCAAAGTATGTTAAATGCTTCAAAAAAAAAAGCTGCACATGTATACTGCAAATTTTGCCAAACATATTTATTTTCTGTCTGGGCCAGGTGAGGGGTTTCAATATTTTGAGTTGTTCAAACAAATTATAACTGAACCTATAACTAAAATGACTGAAGTTGTAACAGGCACTACTACTTAACAGTACCAGCTGGAAGCAGCCGAGAAGGTGAGAAGGCTCCTGTCTGCTGTGCAAACCCTGCTCATTTTATTTTCCCCCTCACCCTCATTTCACTAAAAGCTGAATTTCACCAACTGAATGAAGTTTAATAAGAGCAAGTGCTGGATTCTACACCTGGGACAGGGCAACCTTGGATATATGTACAGACTGGGGGATGAGAGGCTGGACAGCAGCCCTGTGGAAAGGGATCTGGCGGTTCTGGTCGATGGCAAGATGAATATGACTCAGCAGTGTGCCCTGGCATCCAAAAGGGCCAACCATATCTTGGAGTGCATTAAGCACAGCATTGCTAGCTGGTCAAGGAAAGCGATTGTCTCGCTCTACTCTGCGCTGGTGCGGTCTCACCTTGAGTACTGTGTGCAGTTTTGGGCACCAGAATAAAAGAAGGACATAAAACTATTAGAGTGTCCAAAGGAGGACTATGAAGATGGTGAAGGGTCTGGAGGAGAAGACATATGAGGAGCGGCTGAAGCCACTTGGTTTGTTCAGCCTAGAGAAGAGGAGGCTGAGGGGAGACCTCATTGTGGCTCACAGCTTCCTCATGAGGGGGAGCAGAAGGGCAGGCGCTGATCCCTTCTCTCTGGTGACCAGAAATAGGACCCAAGGGAATGGTATGAAGCTGCATCAGGGAACGTTCAGGCTGGATATTAGGAAAAGGAAAAGCACTATATGGGCTGCTGTAGGGAAAGTTGACTCCATTGCAGGCAGACCCAGCACACTGCTACATGGTTATATTCCCATAATCTTCTGATAACCTGTTAATATGGACAAAATGTGAGCCCTGCTCCCAAAATTATACTAATATCCCCAAATATCCCCAAATCATGTTTTATATATAACTGATAATGCATGGTTTATTATGAAAGATTAATATCTAAATATTATTCTGTAAATTGATAATGTGATGTGCGATCACATTAGGGCATCATTAAGACAATCTAGCTGAATCCAGCACAGCAATTGTCTATGTGCTGAGTGCAATGCATTGAGTAAGAATGACCTTCAGCACCTGAAGATGGCCTGCATCAGTCAGACATATCAAGAATTATTTGTCATCCAAAAGAAAGCTGAGAAATTAAATAAACACAGTAGTAGGACTGCTGGCACAGAACTATCTTTCTATAGGCAAGGAAGCTGTGAAAAAACAGGGCATGAGTGCGCTGTGAAATATTAGCCTATAAATAGAAGTGCAGTAAGTTATTACTGCATTCCACCTGGGCTGTAGTGACCATGCCCTGGTGGAGTTTGGGATCTTGAGGAATATGGGTCTGGTAAAAAGCAGAGTCAGGACCCTGAACTTCAGGAGAGCAAACTTCCGGCTGCTCAAGGAATTACTGGCTGGGATCCCCTGGGAAACTGTCCTTAAGGGCATAGGAATGGAACAGAGCTGGCAGCTCTTTAAGGATACCCTTCTGAGAGCGCAAGATCTCTCCATCCCCCAGCAGAAGAAATCGAGCAGAGGAGGCAGGCGACCGGCATGGCTGAGCAAGGACCTGCAGCTTAAACTGAGGGAAAAGAGGGAAATGTACAGGAAGTGGAAGCAGGGTTGTGTAGCCTGGGAGGAATACAGGGGTGTCGTCGGGATGTGTAGAGACGGGATCAGGAAAGCCAAGGCACAGATGGAGCTGAACTTGGCAAGGGATGTGAAGAATAACAAGAAGGGGTTCTACAGATGCAGAGGCAGGAGGAGACAGGCCAAGGAGAGTGTTCCCCCTCCGATAAATGAGATGGGAGAACTGGATTCCTCAGACATGGAAAAAGCTGAGGTACTCAGTAAGTGCTTTGCCTCAGTATTCACTGATGGTCAAGTTTCCTATGTCTGTCAGGACCCTGAACCTCGAGGAGAGGGTGAGAGGAGTGGATTCCATCCGACTGTGACAGTGGAACAAGTCTGGGACCGCCTAATGAAATTGGATGTGTATACGTCCATGGGGCCAGACAGTATACATCCCAGGGTGCAGAGAGAGATGGCTGATGTGGTTGCCAAGCTACTCTCCATCATATTTGAAAAGTCATGGCTGTTGGATGAAGTCCTCGGTGACTGGAAAAAAGGAAACATTACTCCCACTTTTAAGAAAGAGAGAAAGGAAGACCTGGGGAACTACAGGCGTCGGTCTTGGGACCAGTGCTCTTCAACATCTTTATCAGTGACATAGATGACAGAATCAAGTGCACCCTCAGCAAGTTTGCAGATGACACCAAGCTGAGCGGTGCAGTCGATACAATAGAGGGAAGGGATGCCATCCAGAGGGACCTGGACAGGCTGGGGAAGTGGGCCCATGAGAACCTAATGAGGTTCAACAAGGCCAAGTGCAAGGTGTTGCACCTGGGCAATCCCAGGTATTTATATAGACTGGAAGAAGAACTCAAGAGCAGCCCTGCAGAGAAGGACTTGGGGGTCCTGCTGGACAAAAAGCTGGACATGAGCCAGCAGTGTGTGCTTGCAGCCCGGAAGGCCAACTATTTCCTGGGCTGCATTAAAAAAGGGGTGGCCAGCAGGGAGAGGGAGGTGATTGTCTCTTGTGAGACCCCACCTGGAATACTGCGTGCAGGCCTGGGGCCCCCAGCACAAGAGTCACAGAATCACAGGATTGTAGGGGTTGGAAGGGACCTCAAGAGATCATCGGGTCCAACCCCCTTGCCAAAGCAGCTTCCCTAGAGCAGGTTGCCCAGGCAGGTGTCCAGATGGGCCTTGAATATCTCCAGAGAAGGAGACTCCACAACCACCCTGGGCAGCCTGTTCCAGGCTGAAAAGAGTTTAGCCAAATCCGAGAAGGAAGTGGAGCTCTTGGAACGGGTCCAGAGGAAGGCCACAAAGATGATCAGAGGGCTGGAGCACCTGTCCTATGCAGAAAGGTTGAGGGAACTGGTCTTGTTTAGATTGAAGAAGAGAAGGCTCCAGGGAGACCTCATTGCGGCCTTCCAGTATTTGAAGGGAGCGTGTAAACAGGAGGGGGAATGCCTGTTTACATGTGTTGATGGTGATAGGACAAGGGGGAATGGTTTTAAACTAAGACAGGGTAGATTTAGGTTAGATATTAAGAGGAAGTTTTTCACTCAGAGGGTGGTGAGGCACTGGAACAGGTTGCCCAGAGAGGTTGTGGATGCCCCATCCCTGGAGGCATTCAAGACCAGGCTGGATGCAGCTCTGGGAAGCCTGCTCTAATGGGTGGCATCTCTGCCTATGGCAGGGGGGTTGAAACTAGATGATCTTTAATGTCCTTTTCAACCCAGGCCATTCTATGATTCTATGATTCTATGATTAAAAAAAATGTAGAAAAAAGACAAAACCTTAACACATTGTTTTCTTTGTGTGCTCACTGCTGGATTCACAATTATATTTTGTGCATAGAAAGTACTGTATAAACAGTATTAACAATCTCAGCAAGGTAATTTTTTAGTGCTTCCTGTTAAGTATGACTGCAAAAAAAGCCATAGAAAAAAGGCATAATGCAATAATTCTTTTAAAAATAGGGGAAAAAAATCTTGTGACACTTCTGTTTGCAACTGGTTTGTTACACTTCAGCTATGAAACAAACTGTTTACTACTTGGAATATCATATCATATAAATCATATCATATCATAGAATATTGTGGGTTGGAAGGGACCTTAAAGATCATCTAATTCCAAACCCCTGTCACGGGCAGGGACACCTTCCACTACATGAGGACAAGCCAAGGATCAAAGTTCTTTCCCTCTGGTGATCTGCCACAGTTTGCAGGGGGTATGGTGTCTGGCTGCATCCTCCCACACACTGTAGTCAGTCATGGGAAAACAAGACTGGGCTTCCTTGTCCTGTATTTTACAGAGAATTTTCATTACATTTTCTAGGCTCTTGTGAACTGCATAACATGCTATTAGAATAAGCAGTTAAATTATTTTCCTAATTTCATTTTTCTTTGTGTAGGTACAAATATCAGGTGCCATACATGTTAAAGCACTGGTTTATATTTGCATGGTAATTGCCTAAACAAATTACAGTGCATGAGTAAGCAGAAGAGGAATGGAGAGAGGACTCCTCACCCAGATTAAAGTATTCCACTGCTTGTGTGACATGTATTTATCCCTGAGTTTGTCTTAGAAAGGATCTTACACAACAGCATGACTGAATTATTTGGCATTATCAGTTTGCTGAGGTCCACACATCACTGGCTATGTTCAAAGCACCTGAAGTCAAGAAGAAGCTGACTGTGTCCATGACTGAATATACTCTCTCTCTCTCTCTCTATTTATTTTGTTCCCTATGCATTCATCTCGAAGTCTGTGTACTGGGTCTGTCTGGGATGGAGTTAACTTTCCCTACAGTGGACCATTTAGTGCTGTGCTCTGCATTTCTAGCTAGAACAGCATTGGTATCACACCAGTGTTTTGTCAATTGCTGAGCAATACTGGCACAGCATCAAGACTCCCTCCAACCCTCACCCCCTGCCCAAGAGCCAGTAGGCTGGGGGTGGGCAAGAAGTGGGGAAGGGGCATCACCAGGACAGCTGACCTAAACCAACCATTCCATACTATATGATGTCAAACTCAGCAATACAAGGTGGGAAAGGGGAAGGAGCGGTGGGGGGGGGGGGGGGGGGGGCAGGCTCTCATTATGAGGACGTCTGTCCTCCCAAACAACCGCTACGCAAATTCAGGCCCTGTGGTGGCTTTACTCAGGTGGGCGGCCGAGTTCCACCACGGCCGGCCGCTCTCTCACTCCCCCCTCCTCAAAGAGGAAGGGTGAGAAAAAACGGCACAGAGCTCAAGGTTTGAGATCAGAATGATTTAATTAAAGGGAAAGGGAATGGGAAAAAAAACACCAACCAAACAAAACAACAGCAAAAAAAAAAAAAAAAAAAAACAAGGCCATGCGGAAGCACAGAGAGAAAGGAAAAGAAAAAAAAAGTTATTCTCTACTTTCCATCAACGAGCAATGTTCGGCCACGTCCGTAATGGTTATTTGGGAGGACAGCCCCCTCCCCCACGAGAGCCCCTCTTTTTATTGCTGAGTGTGACATCAGGTGTTATGGAATATCCCTTTGGTCGGTTTAGGTCAGCTGCCCTGGTGATGTCCCCTCCCCATCACTTGCCCACCCCCAGCCTGCTGGCTCTTGGGGGCTTGGAGGGAGTCCTGATGCTGTGCCGGTACTATGCAGCAATAGACACAACACTGGAGTGATACCAGTGCTGTTCTAGCTACGAGTGCAGAACACAGCACTGTATGGGATGCTGCAGGGAAAGTTAACCCCATCCCAGAGAGACCCAGCACAACCTCCACCCCTTATTCCATAACATTTGTGGCACACTCAGGTCCCACATAATTTAGTATATATATATTCTCATCACCATTGTTCCCCTTCCATTAAAATATTTATAGGTCTGTACTCCTTTTAATTCCATAGGCCTTTCCCCAAAATGTTCATAAGAACTGTTGGTGGATTCAGCTTCATCTGTCAAAGTGGTCACTCAGGGCAGGTGGAGTTGGTTTTCCTGATGCCAGCACCAGCTTAGCTCAAGTCCTTGTTGCACTTGCCTGGTTCCTTGCGAAGCTGACCTGTCATTGGTTCTGCAGTGTCCTCCTACAACACATAACTTAGATTACAGATTATTTTTCTTCCAAGGTTAAATCTCCTTGAGGCACGCACCTGATATCCCCATCCTTTTGCATTACTCACCAGGTGTACCCTGGTCCTTGAGTGAAGACAATCCCACGAGTGGGTTTGCCTTTTCCCATGGCAGGAGCAACCCACACTGCCTTCCCCATCCACTTCCCTACATGCGCTACAGGGACTTCAGCTTCTCCCACAGTGTGCAGGGGTTTTGTTTCGGCAGGACCAGGATGGCTGTCAGACCCCGTGTTGTTAAGTAGCCATGTGGCCTTTGGTAGATTTAGGTCCCAATGTTTCCACGTCCCAGCACTAAATGCTCGTAACATAGTCTTTAACAATCCATTGTACCTCTCAGCCTTACCAGAGGCTTTTGGTTGATAAGGGACGTGATACACCCACTCAATGCCATGTCTCTTGGCTCAGGAGGTGACCAATTTTTTTTGGAAGTGACTCCCTGGCCTGGTTTCAGTTAGGATAGAGTTAATTTTCCTCCTAGTAGCTGGTAGGGTGCTATGTTTTGGTTTAGGATGAGAAGAGTGCTGATAACATGCTGATGTTTTAATTGTTGCAGAGCAGTGCTTACACTAAGCCAAGGACTTTTCAGCTTCTTGCTCTGTCCTGCCAGCGGGCAGGCTAGGGATGCAGCAGGAGCTGGGAGGGGACAGACCCAGGACAGCTGACCCAAACTGGCCAAAGGGGTATTCCATACCTTCTGACGTCATGCTAAACAATATATAGGGGTGGCTAGCCGGGGTGGGGGGGCCGGCTGCTCGGGGATAGGCTGGGCATCGGTCAACGGGTGGTGAGCAATTGCATTGTGCATCACTTGTTTCGTACACATTATTAGTAGTAGTACTATTATCATTATTGTTATTATTTTCTTTTCTTTTCTGTCCTAATAAACTGTCTCTATCTCAACCCACAGGCTTCATTTTCCTGATTCTCTCCCTCATCCCAGAGAGGGAGGGGGGAGGGTGAGCGAAGGGCTGTGTGGTGTTTAGCTGCCAACCAGGTTAAACCACAACAGTCCTTATTCCACCCCTTATTCCATACCATTTATGCCATGCTCAGGTTACACTCTTTCCAATACATTCTAATTAGTCACCATTTCCATCTATGGTATATAGCAATCATGGTAGTGATGACATACAGTATTATATAATAATTAACATAATACAATTCAACTCATGGGCTATTCTCACCCAGTATTAGGTCCCCTTGAGGTACACACCGGACCTCCCCATTCTTTTGCATTACCCACCAAGTGCATCCAGGTCCCTGGGCAAAAGCAATCCCACGAATGGGCTTGCCTTTTCCTGAGGCGGGAGTAGCCCAGACTGTCTTGCCCAGCATGTTTCTTACGTGCACTACAGGAACTTTATCCCCTTCTACAGTGCGTAACAGGTTTGATTGGGCAGGTCCAGCTCGGTTGGCAGATCCCCTAGTATTGACTAACCAGGTGGCCTTTGCCAAATGTGTATCCCAATTTTTGAATGTCCCAGCACCCATTGCTTTCAGTGTAGTCTTTAACAGTCCATTGTATCGTTCAACTTTCCCGGAGGCTGGTGCATGATAGGGGATGTGATACACCCACTCAATACCATGTTCTTTGGCCCAAGTGTCTATAAGGTTGTTTCGGAAATGAGTCCCATTGTCTGACTCAGTTCTTTCTGGGGTGCCATGTCGCCATAGGACTTGCTTTTCAAGGCCCAGGATAGTGTTCCGGGCGGTGGCATGGGGCACAGGATATGTTTCCAGCCATCCGGTGGTTGCTTCCACCATTGTAAGTACGTGGCGCTTGCCGTTGCGGGTTTGAGGGAGTGTGATGTAATCAATCTGCCAGGCCTCTCCATATTTGTATTTCAGCCATCGTCCTCCATACCAGAGAGGCTTTGACCGTTTGGCTTGTTTAATTGCAGCACATGTTTCACAATCATGAATAACCTGTGCTATAGTGTCCATGGTCAGGTCCACCCCTCGGTCACGAGCCCATCTGTATGTTGCATCTCTACCTTGATGGCCTGAGGTGTCATGGGCCCATCGGGCTATAAATAATTCACCTTTATGTTGCCAGTCCAGGTCCACCTGAGCCACTTTAATCTTAGCAGCCTGATCCACCTGCTGGTTGTTTTGATGTTCTTCAGTAGCCCGATTCTTGGGCACATGAGCATCTACATGGCGTACCTTTACAACCAGGTTCTCTACCCGGGCAGCAATATCTTGCCACAATGCAGCAGCCCAGATGGGTTTGCCCCTGCGTTCCCAGTTGTTCTGCTTCCATTGCTGTAACCACCCCCACAGGGCATTTGCTGCCATCCATGAATCAGTATAGAGATAGAGAACTGGCCACTTTTCTCGTTCAGCAATATCTAAGGCCAGCTGAATGGCTTTCACTTCTGCAAACTGACTCGATTCACCTTCTCCCTCAGCAGCTTCTGCAACTTGTCCTGTAGGACTCCATACAGCAGCTTTCCATCTCCGATGCTTTCCCACAATACAACAGGACCCATCAGTGAACAGGGCATATTTCTTCTCATTTTCTGGTAGCTTGTTGTACAGTGGGGCTTCTTCAGCACGGACCACCTCCTCCTCTGATGATATCCCAAAATATTTGCCTTCTGGCCAGTCCATAATCACTTCCAAAATTCCTGGGTGACTGGGGTTTCCTATTCGAGCCCGCTGAGTAATCAGTGCAACCCACTTGCTCCATGTAGCATCAGTTGCATGATGTGTAAAGGGGACCCTTCCTTTGAACATCCAGCCCAGTACCGGCAGTCGGGGTGCCAGGTGGAGCTGCGCTTCAGTACCGACCACTTCCGAAGCAGATCCAACTCCTTCATATGCTGCCAATATCTCCTTTTCGGTTGGAGTGTAGCGGGCTTCAGATCCTCTGTATCCCCGACTCCAAAACCCTAGCGGTCGACCTCGAGTTTCCCCAGGCTCTTTCTGCCAGAGGCTCCAGGTGGGGCCATTCTCCCCGGCTGCGGTGTAGAGCACATTCTTTACATCTGGTCCTGTTCGGACTGGCCCAAGGGCTACTGCATGAACTATTTCCTGCTTAATTTGTTCAAAGGCTTGTCGTTGCTCAGGGCCCCATTCAAAATCATTCTTTTTAAGGGTTACTTGGGAGAGCGGGTTTACAATCAGACTGTAATTTGGAATGTGCATTCTCCAAAACCCCACGACACCTAGGAAAGTTTGTGTTTCCTTTTTGCTAGTTGGTGGAGACATAGCTGTTATTTTGTTGATCACATCCATTGGGATTTGACGACGTCCATCTTGCCATTTTATTCCTACAAACTGGATCTCTCGTGCAGGTCCTTTGACTTTGTTTTATGGCAAAACCGGCCTTCAGAGGGATTTGGACTATTTTCTTCCCTTTCTCGAAAACTTCCTCTGCTGTGTCACCCCACACAATGATGTCATCAATGTACTGCAGGTGTTCAGGAGCCTCCCCCTGCTCCAGCGCAGACTGGATCAGTCCATGGCAAATGGTAGGGCTGTGTTTCCACCCCTGGGGCAGTCGATTCCAGGTGTATTGGACACCCCTTCAAGTAAAAGCAAACTGTGGCCTGCACTCTGCTGCCAAATATATGGAGAAAAATGCATTAGCAATATCAGTTCTTATTATCTTCTGTGAAGCTATTTTATTCATGATGGCAATGGCGGGCGTCCTGCAAGCAGGAGCGCACAGTAAAAGTTTATCATAACCTTATATTCCCTATTACCCGACACCTGATTTCTCCCCTGTTTCCTCATTGGCTGAGTACTACAGATTCATAAGCTACTTGACACACTTCTATACCATCTATGTACAATTTTATTTGACCTACTGTTAATTTCTCCTTTTCCTTTTATTCCTTCTTCTCTCATGACTAGAGGGCCCATGATTTTTGTTTTTACTGATTTCATACTGCTCATCCTGTTTTTCTTAGCTATCCTCCTTATTTTGGGACAGTGGTACCTTCCCCTTATCTGCTTAACATACTCCCCACTGCTATGCCGCACAATCCCTTTTAAATATGCAAGGTTAGTGGAATTTTCCACTGCAAAAACACAACTTTGTTTCTCACATAGCATGTCCAGCAATGCAGCACTCAGCGGTGGCGTGCCTTCGTTCAGGCCACGATAGTCTACTGTTATCCTCCACTCACCATTAGAGTTTCGCGCTGGCCATATGGGACTATTAAAGGGTGAGTCTTGCTGATCACTCCTTGGTTCTCCAGTTGATGAATCAGCTTATGGATGGGAATCAGGGAGTCTTAGTTGGTGTGATATTGCCTCTGGTGCAGGTGTGGTAGCGATTGGCACTTGCTGTTCTTTGACCCTCAGCAACCCCACAACAGAAGGGTCCTCCGAGAGACCGGGCAAGGTAGACAACTGTTTAATGTCCTCTGTCTCTAAGGCAGCTATGCCAAAAGCCCACTGGTACACGTCTGGATCCTTAAAGTACCCTCTCCTGATTTAGACTATGCCAAGGATGCACAGAGCATCCCAACCAGTTACAATACGGTGCTTTTGCCACTCATTTCCGGTTAGACTCACTTCAGCCTCCAATACAGTTAACTGCTGGGATCCCCCTGTCACGCCATAAATACAGATGGGTTCTGGCCCTTTATCGCTTGATGGCATTAGAGTACATTGTGCACCTGTGTCTACTATAGCCTTATACTTCTGTGGGTCTGACGTGCCAGGCCATCGAATCCACACAGTCCAATAAACCCGATTGTCCCTTTCCTCCCCCTGGCTGGAGGCAGGGCCCCTCTAATCTTGCTCATAATCTTCATTACTGTGTCCGGGGGACTGTCCACTGGAGAGTGGAGTGGCAGGTTTCTCAGAGAACCCCCCTTGTGCAACTGTTTTTCCTTGCAACTCAACCCGTGCCTCTAGGGTCGAAGTAGATTTTCCATCCCATTTTCTCTTGTCCTCGCCAAGGTCACGTAGGTAAAACCACAGGGTGGCACGGGGAGTGTACCCACTATATCTTCTTTCTCGAACAGAAGGACGCTTACTCCTGATAGCTGAGTGTCCTTGTTTCAGCTAGGATAGAGTTAATTTTCCTCCTAGTAACTGGTAGGGTGCTGTGTTTGGGATTTAGGATGAGAATAAGGTTGATAACACACTGATGTTTTAATTGTTGCAGAGCAGTACTTACACCAAGCCAAGGACTTTTCAGCTTCTCGCTCTGTCCTGCCAGCGGGCAGGCTAGGGGTGCAGCAGGAGCTGGGAGGGGACAGACCCAGGACAGCTGACCCAAACTGGCCAAAGGGGTATTCCATACCATCTGACGTCATGCTGAACAATTAATATGGGGGGGTTGGCCTGGGTGGGGGGTCCGGCTGCTCAGGGACAGGCTGGGCATCGGTCAATGGGTGGTGAGCAATTGCATTGTGCATCGCTTGTTTCGTACACATTAGTAGTAGTGCTATTATTATTATTATTTTCCTTTCTTTCCTGTCCTAATAAACTGTCTTTATCTCAACCCACCGGTTTTCATTTCTTTTTAATTCTCTCCCCCCATCCCAGAGAGGGAGGGGGGAGGGTGAGCGAACGGCTGTGTGGTGCTTAGCTGCTGGCCAGGTTAAACCACAACGCTGAGACACTGGTTTGTAAAGGTAGGGAAGAAGACAAATTCTCTCTAAGTTGGTGGACCTCTTGAGAAAGTTTTTCCACAGCCGAGACGCAGGCCTGTAGGGAAGAGGAGAGACTTTCTTCGTACTGCCGGAGTTGTTTAGCCAATTCATCCACCGTGGGTTCCTCTTGTTCTTTCCAGATCATTACTGACAATGAGCTGTCATTTGATGATGGTGCGCTCCGTACAAACTTCCCTTAGGTACTGGATTCCCCTCTCCATCGTGGTCCACTTGCCTGGTTGACATACAACATCTTCCTTGAAGGGATACCTTTCCTTCACACCTGACAGGAGATGCCTCCAGAGGGTGAAGATTTGTGTTTCTTTTTCAATGTCTGCGTACCGACCAAGGCATCCCAGCTGCTTGACTTCCCTGCCCTCTAGCTGCAGATGATTGGCTTCGCTGTCCCAGCACCGGAGCAGCCAGGTGACAAAGTGCTCACCTGGACGACGACTGAAATCTTTTCGCATATCTTGTAGCTAACGCTGGGATAGGCCTTGGGTAGTTATTGATGCTTTTATGATATCTTCCTCTTCATCTTCCTGTTCCTCTGATGATCCAGCCACTTTGGAGTAGCCTATCTCGTAATCTTCTTCCTCCCCAGTCTGAGTAGGAGTTCCTCTGCTTTCTAAATGATCTGACTTTCTCATCCATTGTCTCATCTTGTAAACAGGGGCAACTGATACTGGTACAGTCTGTTTCCCTGGCCTAGCCTTGAGGCCTATCACACGAGTTGGAACATATACAGGGTCTGTCACAGGCATTGGAACAGCCACAGGGCCCATCACAGGGGTTGGAATGACTGCCGAGCTCATCACAGGGGTTGGAACAGCCGCCAGGCCCACCACAGGGCTTGGAGTGGCTGCTGGAGTTGGAGTGACTGCTGGGTCTGTCATAAGGCTTGGAGTGGCAGCTGGTATTGGAACAGCTTCAGGGTCTGTCATAGGACTTGGAGTGGTCGCAGGGGTTGGAGTGGCCGCAAGGGTTGGAGTGGCCGCTGGGCCTGTCAGAAGACTCAGAGTGGCTGCAGGGCGTGACTCCGGGGTTGGAGTGGCATCCATTGCAGCTCGGTAATCATAGGCCAAGCTCCAGCAGTGATTTGTGTATTTCTGGAACAGGCAGGGTGATGACACGCCTTGTTCAAGCATTCTCCCAGTTTTTTAGGCTTTTGCAGTTGTTCAAAGGTGAATTTCCAAAGCACTGGAGGTGCCCACTGCTCTAGATGCCTGCCCATATCCTCCCACACTCCCTGCCACTCATAACTATCCTGTCTCAAAACAGATCTCTGGATGGCATTCCTAATTAGTTGTTTAACCTTAGCAAAACCTGAAGCGCATTCGGGACACATAACAATAACACCATGCTGGTCTGAACATCCCAAGGATATTAAAAGTCTTGAAAAGCTATCGTAACTTGCCTGGAGGAGAAGAGGAAGGTGAAGGAGAAAGGGAGAGTGAACAAGTGGGGAAAAAACATCTTCCCCTGTCCCCTCCATAGATTGGCTCCCTGAAGAAAAATGGTAAAAGGTGTAATTGTTAATAGTTTCTGTGATATGGTTTCCAAAGTATGGAGTTGACGGCAATGTTGAGTACAAATACCAGATTAGTTTCATGACCAGCAATTTTATCATATCATAAGCCAGTGTTACACAATAAAGCAAAATAACAACCCTAAACCAGCCCCCGGAAAGGATAAACAGCACAACAGGGAACACATACAGTAAGTAACGTGCTATATAACTCAATTTGGAAAACAGGCACAGCAGACCTGAGATTAAAGCAATCAACACTGTGACTAGCAACTATTAAGCAGGTCTAATACTTATACCAATTTTAGTTTAACACACTCTGATCAGATCTGTCATTATCTCAACCCTTCGTTGCCCCACGTTGGGCGCCAAAAAGACTGCTGTGGTTTAACCCGGCCGGCAGCTAAGCACCACACAGCCGTTCGCTCACCCTCCCCCCTCCCTCTCTGGGATGGGGGAGAGAATCAGGAAAATGAAGCCTGTGGGTTGAGATAGAGACAGTTTATTAGGACAGAAAAGAAAAGAAAATAATAACAATAATGATAATAGTACTACTACTACTAATGTGTACGAAACAAGTGATGCACAATGCAAT
The DNA here is from genome assembly GCF_009769625.2 of Cygnus olor. NCBI lineage: Eukaryota > Metazoa > Chordata > Aves > Anseriformes > Anatidae > Cygnus > Cygnus olor. The sequence goes on from NC_049199.1 coordinate 3,745,551, forward strand.
TGCTCACCACCCGCTGACCGATGCCCAGCCTATCCCCGAGCAGCCGGCTCCCCCACCCCGGCTAGCCACCCCTATATATTGTTCAGCATGACGTCAGAAGGTATGGAATACCCCTTTGGCCAGTTTGGGTCAGCTGTCCTGGGTCTGTCCCCTCCCGGCTCCTGCTGCACCCCTAGCCTGCCCGCTGGCAGGACAGAGCAAGAAGCTGAAAAGTCCTTGGCTTAGTGTAAGCACTGCTCTGCAACAATTAAAACATCAGCATGTTATCAGCACTCTTCTCATCGTAATCCAAAACATAGCACCATACCAGCTACTAGGAGGAAAATTAGCTGTATCCTAGCTGAAACCAGGACAACATTATTAGTAGTAGTACTATTATAATTGTTATTATTATTTCTCTTCCTTATCTGTCCCAATAAACTGTCTTTATCTCAACCTACCAGCTTTTATTTTATTTTATTTCCGATTCTCTCCGCCATCCCACAGAGGGGGAGTGGGGAGGGTGAGCAAAGGGCTGTGTGGTGCTTAGCTGCCAGACCTGTTAAACCACAGCAGTTTGTTTTTAGTTTCTCACTGTCCTAGTCTGCTAGTTATAGGCAATAAGTTACATTAATCTCCCAATGTTGAGTCTGTTTTGCCTGTGACAGTAAGTGCCAAGTGAACTCCCTGTCCTTATCTCAACTGTTGTGCCCTTTCCATCGTAATTTCTCCCTGATTTCTTTTGAGGAGGGGGAGAGAGAGAGTAGCTATGGTGGAGTTCAGCTGCTCAGCAGGGTAGAACCATCACAGTACTCAGTATTGCCGTCATCTCCATGCCTCAGGAACCATCTCTTGGAAACTATTAATAATTACACTCTTTACTTTTTCTCCTTTAGGAGACAATGTGTGTGGGAGACAATGTTATTGTTTCAGGTAAAAAAAACTATTTAAAAATGCCATGGAAAGATCTGCCCTGAGGCAGGATAGTCATGAGTGACATGGAGTATGATAGGATATTGGAAGCCACTTAAAACAGTGGGCACTTCCAATACTTTGGAACTTTGCCCCTGAACATGTGCAAAATCCTAAGAAAATTAGCAAAATGCTTGAAAAGAATAGAATCACAGAATCACAGAATCATAGAATCATTTAGGTTGGAAAAGACCTCTAACATGATTAAGTCCAACCGTTAACCTAGCACTGCCAAGTCTACCACTAAACCATGTCCCTAAGCACCACATCTACACATCTTTTGAAGACCGCCAGGGATGGTGATTCAGCTGTTCCCCTGGGCAGCCTGTTCCAATGTTTCACAACCCTTTCAGTGAAGAATTTTTTCCTAATATCCAACCTAAACCTCCCCTGGTGCGACTTGAGGCCATTTCCCCTTGTCTTGCCCTTCTTTGGATATGCTCCAGCACCTTGATGTCCTTCTTATGGTGTGGGGCCAGAAACTGAACACAGTACTCGAGGTCCAACCTCACTAGAGGACAATCACTTCCCTAGTCCTGCTGGCCACACTATTTTTGATACAAATCAGGATGCTGTTGGCCTTCTTGGCCACCTGAGCATACTGCTGGCTAATTTTCTCCCTGCACAGCCTCACAACATTTTTTTGAGTCCTCCTGAGTGACCTGCCCCTTCTTCAAAGGTCATAAACCCTCTTTTTCTTCCTGGGCGCTATCCACAGCTCTCTGTTCAGTCAGGCCAGTCTTCTTCCACACCAGCTTGTCTTGTGGCACGTGGGGACAGCCTGCTCCTGCACCTTTAAGATTGCGTTCTTGAAGAATGTCCAGCCTTCCTGGACTCCTTTGCCCTTCAGGACTGCCTCCCAAGGGACTCCGCCAACCTGTCTCCTAAACAGGCTGAAGTCTACCCTGCGGCTATCCAGGGTGGCAGTTCTGCTAACCCCCCTCCTTACTTTTCCAGGAATCGAAAACTCTATTAATTCATGATCGCTGTGCCTGAGATGTCCTCCAACCTTCACAACACCCACAAGTCCTTCTCTATTTATGAGCACAAGGTCCAGCGGGGCACCGTCCATAGTAGGCTCACTTACCAGCCGTGTCAGGAAGTTATCTTCCACACATTCTAGAACTTCCTAGACTGTTTGCTGTGTTGTATTTCCAGCAGACATCTGGTAAGTTGAAGTCCCCCATGAGAACAAGGGCTAGTTATTGTGAGACTTCTCCCAGATGCTTATAAAACATTTCATCTGCTTCTTCATCCCGGTTGGGATGTCTGTAACAGACACCCACCATAACACCTGCTTCGTCAGCCTTCCCCCTGATTCTTACCCATAAACACTCAACCTTGTTGTCACCATTATTAAGTTCTAGACAATCCAAACACTCCCTAACATACAGGGTTACCCCACCGCCTCTCCTTCCTAGCCTATCCCTTCTGAACAGTTTTCAGCCATCCATTGCAGCGCTCCATTCATGCGAGCTGTCCTACCATGTTTCTGTGATGGCAACTATGTCATAGTTTTCCTCCTGCACAGTGGTATCCAGCTCCTCCTGTTTGTTGCCCATGCAGACACCAATGTCAGAGAAGAAGGAGGGGGAGGAGGTGCTCCAGGGGCCAGAGCAGAAGTTCCCCTGCGGCCTGTGGAGAGGACCATGGTGGAGCAGGTTGTTCCCCTGCAGCCCATGGTGTACCACGGCAGAGCAGATTTCCATGCTGCAGCCTGTGGAGGAGCCCACGGTGGAGCAGGTGGATCTGACCTGAAGGAGGCTGCATCAGGAGAAACCCCTGACGGAGCAGACTCCAGGCCGGACCTGTGGCCCGTGGAGAGGAGCCCACGCAGGAGCAGGTGACCTGACAGGAGCTGCCACCCATGGGGGACCCATGTTGGAGCAGTTTGCTCCTGATGGATTGACCCCACTGTATGTACCCATATTTAGAGGAGTTCTTGAACATCTGCTGCCTGTGAGAAGCCCACCCAGGATCAGTTCAGGAAAGGAGTGTATCCCATGGGAGGGTCCCCACACTGAAGCAGGGGAAGAGAGTGACCGTGAAGGAATGATGGAGATGAAGTTTTATGGACTGACCACAACCCCCATTCCCCCTTTCCCCTGCGCCACTCGGGGGGAGGAGGTGGAAAGGTGGATGGGGGAAAGGTGATTTTAGTTTCTTTCCTTTGTTTCTCACTTCTCTAGCTTGTTAGTAATAGGCAATACATTTTATTAATCTCCCTATGCTGTGCCTGTTTTGCCTGTGATGGTAATTGTTGAGTGATCTCCCTCTCCTTATCTCGACCCTTGAGCCCTTTGCATCATATTTTCTCTCCCTTCCCCTTAGAGGATGGGGATTGAGAGAGTGGTTGTGGTGAAGCTCAGCTGTCCAGCTGGGTAAAACCACCCCCGATGGAGAGTTCTTGTGCTCTAAGGAAAACATCCTTACAGAGTTGCCAGCTCTGTTCAGCTCCTTTCTCCCTAAGTATTCCAGGGGACCTCGTCCACTCAGCCACGGCATGGTCACTGCAGCCCAGACTGCCTCCAATCTTACCCTCTTTAATGAGTTTATCTGCTTTGGTAAGCATCAGGTCCAGTAACGTTTCTCCTCAGATTGGTTTGTCTAATACCTGGACCAGGAAGTTATCCTCAATGCACTCCAGGAGTCTCCTGGATTGCTTATGGCCCGCTGTGTAGCTTTTCCAGCAGACATCTGGGTGATTTAAGTCATAGAATCATCGAACATTCAAGCTGAAAGGGACTCAAAAGGATTGAGTCCAGCTCCTGTGTCCCCAAAGGACCACACAAAAAATCAGACCATGTGTCTGAGAGTGTTTTCCAAACACTTCTTGAACTCTGGCAGGCTCAGTGCCATGACCACTTCCCTGGGAGCCTGTTCCATTGCCTGACCACCCTCTTGGTGAAGAATGTTTTCCTGATATCCAGCCTGAACTGCCCCTGTCACAGCTTCAAGCTCTTCCCTCGGATCCTATCGCTGGTCACCAGAGAGAAGAGATCAGAGCCTGCCTCTCTGCTCCCCCTCATGAGGAAAGTCCCCCATCAGGATGAGAGCGTGCGAGCGCGATGTTTCTTGTAGTTGAAGCAAGGCCTCATCAACAGGCTCACCTTGATCAGACGGCCTGTGGTAGACCCCAACCACAAGCTCTCCTTTTTTGGTGTGGTCCTTAACTTTTACCCACAAGCTCTCAACCTGTTTGTGGCTGTTTCTCAGAGGCATCTCTTTGCAATCAATCCCTTCCCTAACATAGAGGGCAACACCCACGCCCTTCCTTCCCTGCCTATCTCTTCTGAAGAGCTTGTAGCCCTCTATTTCAGTGTTCCAGTTGTGTGATCCATCCCACCACGTTTCCATTATATCAATCAGGTCATATACGTCTAATTGCGCCATGGTTTCCAATGCCTCCTGCTTGTTTCCCATGCTGCGTGCATTGGTGTAGAGGCACTTCAGCTGGGCTATCGGTCACATCACTGTTTTAGAGGAACCCTTCCTAATTACTTTGGGACAGTTCACAACTATTTCCCTCTTGCTTCCTAAAGTGACAATGTTCTCAGATTTGCTTCCATCACTCAGAGGTACATCCCCTTCCCCCACCGCATCTAGTTTAAAGCCCTGCTAATAAGTCCAACCAGCTTACTGCCCAGAACACTCTTGTCCCACCTGGTCATGTGCACCCCATCTGGTGTCAACATGTCTGGTCTCACAAAAGTAAGTCTGAGATCGCAGAACCCAAAACCTTGAGCATGGCACCAGCCTCGCAGCCTATTGTTCACTTGGTCCATTAGTCTCCTTTTTATTGGGTCCCAGTCTCCAATTGAGAGGACAGAGGAGAACACTACTTGCTCTCCTGATCTTTCCGAGGGTGATAAATTCCCTTTTGATATTTTGGAGTCTCATTGTTGCAGCCTCGTTTGATCCTACATGAAAAAAATGGGAATGGGTGGTAGTCTTCTGGCCCCACCAGGCTTGGTAGCTGCTTCATAATATCGTGAATGCGGGCCCCAGGAGGCAGCACACCTCTCTGGAGATATTATCTGGATGGCAAATAGATGCCTCAGTGTGCAGTCTCCAATTACTAACACCCTTCGTGCCTTTTTTGTGGCAACAGTTCTGATGCAGGTGGTAGACTGAGCCAACTTTGTATGTTTTCCCTTTCCGAGGTCTTTACCATTACTCACACAGTCTCCTCTCTTCAGCCCTAGAACATTGTATCTGTTGTGCAAGGGCACTTCAGGGGCAGGGGGGAGACTCCTTCTCTGAGCAGAGACAAGTGTCTAGTCTCCCTTGTCCTGTAAGCCTTTCAAGTTTGTGGGTTCAGAGATGGAAGCTTGTTTACCTTCCCCTTGCCAGGAATTAAGGCATCACTACTATAGTTGCTATATGCCATAGGAATGGTATTACAGTAAGAGTCACCCAGATAATGATGAATGAATTTTGATAGACCAGCACAAGCACAGCAGCGATGGAATCAGAACTGGCTTCAGCATGCAACAATACACCACCACACACCATCTCTCCAGTCCTGAAAGACTCTTAGGACAGATAGAGCCCAAAGTCATGGACTAAACAAACTCAACAGACATTTTAGAGGGATGGCCCATAGACTAAGAGAATGATATATGTGCGTGCATATACATATATATGTAAATGGACATGAAAAGTGATGATTAATTGGGATATACTGGAAAGTGTGGAACCTGAATATGGCGTAGATAGTATGGAATAAGGGGTGGATATTGTCCTGGTTTCAGCTAGGATAGAGTTAAGTTTCCTCCTAGTAGCTGGTATGATGCTGTGTTTGGATTTAGGATGAGAATAATGCTGATAACACACTTACACTAAGTCAAACACTTTTCAGCTTCTCATACTGGCTAGCCAGTGAGGAGGCTGGTGGTGCACATGGAGCTGGGAGCAGACAGAACGAGGACAGCTGACCCAAACTGGCCAAAGGGATGTTCCATACTATATGATGTTATGCTGAACAATAAATAAGGGGTGGGTGGCTGGGGTGGGGGTGGGGTGCTGCTCAGGAATGGGCTGGGCATCGTTTAGCGGGTGGTGAGCAATTGCATTGTGCATCACTTGTTTCATATATATATAATTATTATTATCATTATCCCTTCCTTTTCTGTCCTATTAAACTGTCTTTATCTCAACCCATGAGCTTTTACCTTTTTTTTTCCTTCAATTCTCTCCCCCATCCCCCATTTCCCATGTGTGCGTGTGTGTGTGTGCATGAGCAAACAGCCAGGTTAAACCATAACAGTCATCTCTGTTCATACTTAGCAGCCATTCTAACCACACAGTGAAAAGTGAGAAAGTGGTAGAATTATCAAGTACAGTGAAGTACGCATGCTGGAGAAGAAACAATAAATGATTTAGCTGGAGAAAAATGGAAAAGAAGTAGTTTAAAATGTTTGATGAAAATTGAAGTATTAAGCTTTCAATATTTAAGGGATTAATTTCCACTAAGTATCATCTTCATTTCTATGCCTCATTTGTCTGTCACATGGAGGCAATTTCTTATACTACCACTGGTTTCAATTCCACAACTGTCAGCACGTAAAATAGCTTCATTTTGTTGAAATTGATGGCATTTTTTATGCCAGTATTTTCACAGGCGCAGTTCAATTTCAACTGATTACAATTAGTGATTCTTAAATGTGAGAAAAATCTCAAATAATTTTCTTCAGACAGGATCTTCCGTGAAGCTATTTTATTCGCGATTGCAATGGCGGGCATCCTGTCAATTAGGAGTGCATTTTAGTAAACAAATCATAACCTTTTATTCCCTATTACCCGACGCCTGATCACCTCCCCTGTTTCCTCATTGGCTGAGTACTACAGGTTCACAAGCTACTCGACGCTCCTCTATACCATATATGTACAGTTTTTCTTTTTTTCAACCCTTTAATTTCTCCTTTCTTATGTTTTGAGAACTTGTGATCTTTGTTTTTACTGTTCCTACACTGCTCATCCTGTTTTTCTCAAGCTTCTACCTTAGTTTGGAACAGTGAGGCCTTCTACTGTCCACTTATCTACTTAGCATTTCTCCTTATTATGACTACACAGCTACCTTGGAATACAGAAAAGTAATTCTCTACTGCAAAAACACAACTTTGTTTCTCACAATTCCCCCCTCTTCTTTTCTTACTCCTATTGTTGTTTTTGCACCTCTTCACATATCGCACTCTTGAGTTTTTCCAACATTAAGGTGCAATACCCTTCTTCGGATGTCACGGGGGATGATAGATACACAATGCCATTATTATTACAATGCCAACAAAGAGTTGTTTGAGCCAATTCTATTCAGGTAACCACGAAGTTAGTTTCTCCCAAATGTTTCTAAATCCCCAGGAAGTGTCATCGTGAGCCACTCTATGTAGGATCTTGTTGTTTTTTTTTTCCCAACTATTTTTGAGATCAGTCGAATTCATCCCATTTGATCTACATATGTATAGCAACTAGTATTAATTACAGTGCACACTCCTCCTTGTGAGGTTGTTAATAAATCTAATACCATTCGATTCAAAAGTACTATTTTTGCAAACCAGAGTGTTATTTTCTAGTTCTTCAATTATAGCTGAGATATTTACAATAGCTTTTTCTAATTCACTCACCCCTGACCAAGGTAAAAACCACCTTGCAAACATGTAAAATGCTAGAGGATTTTACTAGAGAATTATCTGGAGTCCGCTTAATTCTGCGTGTGGTCTCAAGGGGGCTTTGTGAGTCTTCAATAATAGTTATATTTGGAATTATTGCCCCCAGGGTGCAAGCTCCCTTCCATCCTAGGGGCAATACCTTCCTGGCTTTATGGCCACATAGTCAGTACCACCCCTTGCCATTCGGGACAGGCCATCCGGTTACAGGATTCTCATGTTATATCTGGTGTGCATTATGTATATTAACATTCCCTTAGCTACCATATTTGGTACACTATGGATTATTCCCTACTTCATGGATAATATTTCCACACCCAGGGTCAGTACTATTGCCCCCTGAGTTTTCTATCAATGTTGTTTAAAAGGCACCTTTGATAACACAGTATAATGTAGCCAGGATTATGTGTAGGGAGCTCAACTTCAAAATCTATTCCTTCCCGGGACTGTGTACGATCTGTCATTTTTAGAAATCTAGAGAATCCAGACACTGGATTGCTGGAAATAGCAGTCAGGGACAAGGCCTTTTCAGTCTTTCTAGGCATCTGGGTGCAAATCCAACAATTATTTCGAGAGAGAACTCAGCAGATGTTCTGGATTAATTGGAAATGCTGAATTTTCCCTCCATCCTATCACTAATCCATTGAGAATAGGTATTGCTAAAATAAACTTAAAATACATCATTTCTATGTATATATACACCCCCTATAATAATTAAGAAAAACAGTAAAAATCACAAACTAATAAGGATTCTTCTGGTGGGGATTAAATACCCTCCTTTCTTTTTCTCCCACTTCCAGAGAGTGTTCCCTGGAAACACTGATTCTGTGTAATTCAATACCTTTTACTCATTCATTCATTAAGAATTCTTCTAAGGAGAAGTTAAAGGTTTACAATAGATAGTTTCAACAGTTTTAACCTTAAAAGTCTTTGTTAAGGGAGTCTCTCAGGTATCAGGGTTAACTGATGCTTTTACCCAGGTATAAGTCCACCCTTTCTCAGCCGTTCTTACTGTCATCTCAGTAGTCAGGAGCACTTGGAACAGTCCGTCCCACTCAGGTTGCAGTTTCAGTTCTCTCCATGTTTGCATCAGATCCCAATCTCCTTCTCAGAATGGATGGATCAGGGCTTCCAAGGGTGGGGTTTGAGCTAACAGTCCACAGGTCCTGAGAGATGACAAAGAGGATGACAGCCCGAGTATATAGTTCTTAAGAAAAGCATCTTTTGTCTCAGTTTGAGGTAATTCATTCCCTTTGGACATGTACAGCATCATGTACAGTCCCCATTTCAGGGTCTTTCCACTCAAAGGCAAATATATCTTTTCTCTCAGGGTCTGAGAGCACCCCATTAATAACACCATTATTCTAGCCTAACAATTTACTATTCGAATGCCCAGTTTCATTATCAAATCCTTTCCCAACAAGTTAGTCCCTGCCTCGGGTGCATACAATAATTGTCCACTGATCATTCTATCCCTAGTCTCAGCCTGGTGTCCCCAAAAAGTGGCACTGTTATCCCAGTCCCTTCTACCCCCATCACTTTTAGGCTTTCATTAGTTAATTTAAGCCCTGATACTTTACAGGCCAGCAATGACCTAGCTGCCTCAGTGTATTGGGTTCACATGGCAAGGTTCTGGTAGCAGGGGGGGCTGCAGTGGTAGCCCCTGTGAGAAGAATCCAGCAGCTGCCCCATGTTAGATAAGGGCCAGTTTCAGCCAGCTCCAAAGGGGCCCACCGCTGCCCAGAGCCAAGCCATGAGCAATGCAGTTTAAATCTCTATGAGAGCACACCCAAGAAAAGAAAAAAAAAAAAAAACCTGCTGCACAACAGCTGCTGGGAGAGTGAGGAGTGAGAAATCTCCCTGCAGACACCAAGGTCAGTGCAGAGGAGGGGGAGTGCAGTGCAGAGGTGCTCCAGGTGCCGGAGCCGAAGCCCCACCGTGGCCCACAGAGAGGCCCCTGGTGGGGAAGGCAGACCCCCGCAGCCCATGTTGTACCGCGGCGGAGCAGATCTCCACGCTGCAGCCCATTTAGGACCAGCCCAGGAAGGTTGGCACCCCACAACAGAGCAGGGGGGAGAGCGACCGTGAAGGAGCAATGGAAACGAAGCACCACGGACTGACTGCAGCCCCCACTACCGCCCCCCCCCCCCCCGTGCCACTCAGAGCAGGGAAGAGGTGGAAGAGAGTGGATGAGGGAAGGTGCCCCCAGCTTGTTTCTCTGTTTCTCACTGCTCCAGCCCGTCAGCAAAAGGTAATAAATTTTATTAATCTTCCTATGCTAAGTCTGTTTTGCCCACAGTGATAATTGTAGAGTGATCCCCATTGAGGTACACTTCAGGAACCCTTGAGGTACGCTTTTTCATTTATCAGGGAACTAGCTTTCTGAGAAGCCCCGACTCCCCTATTCTGAATTTATAACAGCAATCTCTCCTCCTTCTTCCACTCCGGACACTCCTATTTGAAGTGGCTGGCCTGGCCACACTTAAAACATCTTCTCAAAGCCTGTCCCTGCTAGGATTTAGGCTGCAACACAGGTGGCTTTCCGTGCCTGCCATTCCTTCATCTCTCTTCCTCTCCTTTCCATCCTGGGTCTGACTCGTCCTGAAAGTCCCTCTATCTCCAACCCTCTGCCTCACTACGTGGTACACTGTGAATACCGTTTGTTTCGCTCTCTACTTTTCCTTCTCATCTCCCCTCCTGGCATACACCTTCATACTACCCGCACTGTTCACTCCATCCTCCCACCTTCTGGAGCTTTTTCTGTATATCTGGCCAGGCTTTAATCACAAAATGAACTTTAAAGAGCCCTTGGGCTACCGGGTTCTCAGGATTCATCCCCGAGTACTTTCTAATTCTGGCCCTGAGTCTCTCATATGATTTCTATGTTGTGGGTTGTTATTATCTCAGTTGAATAAGCGGATATTTCTGCTCTATCGGAATTGCTCTCCGTCTGGGGGGGGGTGGGGGTGTTAGTTCTTTCCCATTCTTGCATAGCTGCCTGGCAAATCATTCCCCTCCTAAACATTCTTCTCCAGTGAATAACATACTCAAGATTCCTGACATTTCCCCCCCAGGAATACAAATTAGGAAAATTAGTTCTCTACTGCAAAAACACAGCTTTGTTTCTCACATTAAACAAAAATAATCTTAAAAATTGAAAACCTACAAAAAGTAAGCTGCAGTTAGAAACTATTGCTGTAATATAATCACTTCAATAGATTTTCTTTCACTGGCAGATGTGACTTTTACTTGGTTATTTGATTAATGATTTTCAGCTGAATAGAATACTTTATTAAAATATTTTTTCATTTAATTATCTGCTTCATTTTAAAAAGCCACAAACAGAACAGTGAAGGTTAATACACTATAACAAGTTTTGTAAACAGAACCTGTGAAATGAGAGCATTATGCAATTTCTTTTCATTAATAGATCTCAATTAGTACCAACACACAAAATCAACAAAACAAACAATTCTCAACTTAGGTAGATTTCTCATATCAATCATACCATTATCATCCTGTATCTATTTAAATACACAAATGATATATACAGTTATCATGCTGTTTTTCTTTCCAGCTATAGTAAGCATTTGAATGCATGCTATATAGGTGTTATCAGCCTTCCTTCTTTTTTGATAAATGTCAGGACTACAAATTGTTTTCAGATTAACCCTAAATAAAACTTGCTGACATAGATTGGAGACCGTTTTCCAAATTACTGTAGGTAAATTCATTTTAGTATCTCTAATGAGCTGCATTAAAAAATCATTATTTAATGAAAAAATCCTTCACTGCTGTTTAGCTGAGAGAGAAATAGGATAACAGATTTTACTAAAATATCTTTAGAGCCATAAGATGAAGTTAGTTAGCTTTAATATATAATATTCCCTCTGCACAAATCCATTTCAGAAATATTTTACATAAAGTCCAGCTCAAGATACATTACAAGATTAAAAGCACAGAAAACATCATCTGAATTGAGTGTATTTTTATCTCTGAAGAATCATTAACATAGAATCCCGCCCCTATTCGCATGCGTACTAAAGTCCTTGGGTGGTCATCCGGCATACTCTGTTGGTCTTTTGATGAAGGTTTTCTGTTAGTACCACTAGGTATCTAAACCCCCCTTTTTTTGTGGCGTTTGGAAAAATCAATTTGCTACTGTTCCCCAGGAACATTTCCCTTCCCTATTGTTCCCATTTGGGGGGTTGATTCCTGTCTATGGGTTATTTTTAAGACATATGACACATTTCGATACCTGTCAGACAATGGTATACAAATTGCATCCTATCCATTTTCTACTTAAAAAATTATATGATGTTTCAGCTCCCCAGTGTGTTTTATTATGTTCTTCAATTACCATCTGATATAATAGTTTGGAGGGTATCACAATTCTCCCATCATTTATTTGTGCTAAACCTGTAGGTAATATTTTCTATTTACATCAAATAATTGCTTATCAATCTTACAATATTCTATTTCATTCTCTAATGCTTTTGCTAAGGCCTGGTTTTCTGTACCCTGTACTAGTGCCAAAATTTGACTCTCAGATGCCTATTCTGCTGGCCCTTTGGCTTCTGCATCAGCCAGTCTATTTCCTCTTTCAATGTCAGTATCCCCTGTTTGATGTCCTTTACAGTGCATAATGGCAACTTCGGTAGGAAGGTATACCACTTGGAGTAACTTCAGTATCTCTTCTGCATGTTTAATTGATTTCCCTTGGGATGATAAGAGTCCAAATTGCCCCGTGTGCATGCACCACACCAAAGGCATATTTTGAATCTGTCCAAATGTTTATTATTTTCCCTTTTGCCAGCTCAAGAGCTCTTATCAAGGATATGATTTCTGCCTTTTGGGATGATGTTCTAGGGGAAAGAGGCTTCACCTCAATTACCTTATTTGTTACCGCATATCCTGCGAGGCGAACTCCCTGGCGAACAAAGCTGCTGCCATCTGTAAACCAATCCTCCACATCTTATAGAAACATACAATCATAGAATCATAGAATATCCTGAGTTGGAAGGGACCCATAAGGATCATCGAGTACAACTCCTGGCTCCACACAGGTCTACCCAAAAATTCAGACCATATGACTAAGAGCACAGTCCAAATACTTCTTAAACTCTGACAGGCTTGGTGCCGTGACTACGTCCCTGGGGAGCCTGTTCCAGTGCGCGACAGCCCTCTCACGGAAGAACCTTTTCCTGATATCCAGCCTGAACCTCCCCTGTCGCAGCTTGACTCCATTCCTGCAGGTCCTATCACTGGTCACTAAAGAGAATAGATTGGAGCCTGCCCCTCCACTCCCCGTCGTGAGGAAGCTTTAAACCGCGATGATGTCTCCCCTCAGTCTCCTCTTTTCCAGGCTGAACAGACACAGTGACCTCAGTGACCTCAGCCGCTCCTTGTATGTCTTCCCCTCTAGGCCCGTCACCATCTTTGTAGCCGTTCTCTGGACACTCTCTAATAGTTTCACATCCTTTTTGTACTGTGCGTCCTTCATATGCTGCGAATATCTCCTTTTCGGTTGGAGTGTAGCGGGCCTCAGATCCTCTGTATCCCCATCTCCAAAACTCTAGAGGTCGACCTCGAGTTTCCCCAGGCTCTTTCTGCCAGAAGCTCCAGATGAGGCCATTCTCCCCGGCTGCGGTGTAGAGCACATTCTTTACATCTGGTCCTGTTCGGACTGGCCTAAGGGCTACTGCATGAACTATTTCCTGCTTAATTTGTTCAAAGGCTTGTCGTTGCTCAGGGCCCCATTCGAAATCATTCTTTTTACGGGTTACTTGGGAGAGCGGGTTTACAATCAGACTGTAATTTGGAATGTGCATTCTCCAAAACCCCACGATACCTACGAAAGTTTGTGTTTCTTTTTTGCTAGTTGGTGGAGACATAGCTGTTATTTTGTTGATCACATCCATTGGGATTTGACGACGTCCATCTTGCCATTTTATTCCTAAAAACTGGATCTCTCGTGCAGGTCCTTTAACTTTATTTTGTTTTGTGGCAAAACCGGCCTTCAGAGGGATTCGGACTATTTTCTTCCCTTTCTCGAAAACTTCCTCTGCTGTGTCACCCCACACAATGATGTCATCGATGTACTGCAGGTGTTCAGGAGCCTCCCCCTGCTCCAGCGCAGACTGGATCAGTCCATGGCAAATGGTAGGGCTATGTTTCCACCCCTGGGGCAGCCGATTCCAAGTATATTGGACTCCCCTCCAAGTGAAAGCAAACTGTGGCCTGCACTCTGCTGCTAGAGGGATGGAGAAAAATGCATTAGCGATATCAATTGTGGCATACCACTTGGCTGCCTTTGATTCCAGTTCGTATTGGATTTCTAGCATATCTGGTACTGCAGCACCCACTGGTGGCGTGACTTCATTCAGGCCACGATAGTCCACTGTTAGTCTCCACTCACCATTAGACTTTCGCACTGGCCATATGGGACTATTAAAAGGTGAATGGGTCTTGCTGATCACTCCTTGGTTCTCCAGTTGAAGACTTAGCTTATGGATGGGAATCAGGGAGTCTCGGTTGGTGCGATATTGCCGCCGGTGCACACTTGTGGTAGCGATTGGCACCTGCTGTTCTTTGACCCTCAGCAACCCTACAACAGAAGGGTCCTCCGAGGGACCGGGCAAGGTAGACAACTGTTTAATGTCCTCTGTCTCTAAGGCAGCTATGCCAAAAGCCCACCGGTAGCCTTTTGGGTCCTTGAAATATCCTTTCTTGAGGATACCAGCTACTCGGAGGAAAATTGACTCTATCCTAGCCAAAGCCAGGGCACCCGCGTACCCTGTAGAGTCTATAGACCATGTCTAACCCAACTCTTGGCTCAAGTATCCTAGAGCCTCAAGGACCAGCATACATTCCCTCTCTTTTCTCTCTTTCTTCAAGGGCTGCTCAGTTAATCCTCAGGAATTTCTCTAACCTCTCTGAATTTGTCTGTATCTTTGGGACATAAAAAGAAAATTTTCCATCAGTACCAGTGGAAAAAATGGTTAATTATTTACAGGTTCTCTAACTCCCTACAACATCATGCAAGGAAGAATATAGGAAACCAAATATCATGATTAAAAAAAAAAAAAGTCCCATTACTGTACCACCAATATTTCAATTGACCTGCAAATTAACACTGCGGTGAAGGTATAATTAGGAAGTTTAACACATTTAATTTTGACTATTCTATCAGTTCCCCCTCAGACATGAGTTTTTTAACTTTTAATAGGAGAAAGTCATAATCATAGATGCTTTATTTTTTTTATTAAGTACTGGTGTCCTAAACATAATTTATCCTACTTGTAAACGGTTCCCTTTAAGAATTCATAATAACTAAGCTGTTAAACAAAAGCCTACATTACTAAAAAAAGATAAGAGACAACTTATTCCCATAGTATAGCATTTCATTAAAAATATTGAGTCTAAATTCAATGGCAAAGTTATCTTGAAATAAAACCAAAAACTTCAAGATCTACCTTCCCATTCTGTTGGAAAGTCACCCATCTCATACTTGCTGATTTATTGCTTCTACAAATCTTCTTTCTAGTATAATTTCTACTATAGCAAAAAAATAAAAATAAAAAAAAGAAACAAGGAAAAAAGGGACAGTTAAATATATATATACTAACAATATTTAAATTGCTGATTATGGTATTGTTTTGAAAGAACTGTTCTTATTCGCACAAGTGTAAAAAAGTCTGCAGGATAAAAATGAAGAATTAAAATACTGAGAAAATATTTATGTGGTGGTTTTACTCAGGTAGGCAGCCGAGCTCCACCACAACCGCTCTCTCACTCCCCCCCTCTCAAAGAGGAAGGGGGAGAAAATACAACACAAAGAGCTCGAGGTTTGAGATGAGAATGATTTAATTAAAGGGAAAGGGAATGGGGAGAAAAAGAAACAAAAGAAACAATAAGGCCGTGCGGAAGCACAGAGAGAAAGAAAAAAATTTATTCTCTACTTCCCATCAATGAGCGATGTTCGGCCACGTCCTGGGAAGGAGGGCCTCAAAGCGTGGAGTGGTTGTTCAGGAGGACAGCCCCCTCCCCCACAAGAGCCCCCCCTTTTTATTGCTGAGTGTGACATCAGGTGTTATGGAATATCCCTTTGGTTGGTTCAGGTCAGCTGCCCTGGTGATGTCCCCTCCCCGTCACTTGCCCACCCCCAGCCTGCTGGCTCTTGGGGGCTTGGAGGGAGTCCTGATGCTGTGCCAGCACTATGCAGCAATAGACACAACACTGGAGTGATACCAGTGCTGTTCCAGCTACGAGTGCAGAACACAGCACTGTGTGGGCTGCTGCAGGGAAAGGTGACGCCATCCCAGACAGACCCAACACAGTTTACCATCTAGATGTCCATTTAAAATGCTATATATTTTAGTACTTTTAACAAAAGTTTGCATGTTCTAAAGTTCATAGAACCAGGGAATCATAGGATATCCTGAGTTGGAATGGACCCACAAGGATCCTGGAGTCCAACTCCTGGCTCCCCAAAGGACTGCCAAAAAATCAGACCATGTGTCTGAGAGCATTGTCCAAACGCTTCTTGAACTCTGGCAGGCTCAGTGCCGTGACCACTTCCCTGTGGAGCCTGTTGCAGTGCCCGACCACCCTCTCAGTGAACAACCTTTTCCTAATATACTGCCCCGTCAGAGCTTCAAGCTGTTCCCTCAGGTCCTATCGCTGCTCACCAGAGAGAAGAGATCAGCGCTTGCCTCTCCGCTCCCCCTCATGAGGAAGCTGTAGACCATGATGAGGTCTCCCCTCAGTCTCTCAGTCTCCTCTTTTCCAGGCTGAACAAAGTGACATGAGCCACTCCTCATACGTCCTCCTCTCCAGACCCTTCACCGTCTTTGTAGCCCTGCTTTGGATGCTTTCTAATAGTTTTATAACTTTCTTATACTGCAGCACCCAAAACTGCACACAGTACCCAAGGTGAAATTACACCAGCGCAGAGTAGAGCGGGACAATCACTTCCCTTGACCAACCAGCAGTGCTGTGCTTGATGCACCCCAGGATACAGTTGGCCCTCCTGGCTGACGAGGTACGCTGCTGTCTCATATTCAGATTGCTGTCGATCAAAACCCCCAGATCCCTTTCTGCGGGGCTGCTCTCCAGCATCTCGTCGCCCAGTCTGTACGTATAGCCAGGGTTGACCCTACCCCGGTGCAAAATCCAACAATTGCTCTTGTTAAACTTCACGTTGTTGGTGATTGCCCAGCTCTCTAATTCATCTAGATCTCTCTGCAAGGCCTCACCACCCTCGACGGAGTCAACAGCTCCACCCAATTTGGTATCATCTGTGAACTTGCTCAAAAAACCTTCAAGTTCTACATCCAAATCGTTTATGAAAACATTGAAGAGGACTGTTTCTAAAATGGAGCCCTGGGGAACCCCACTAGTGACAAGTCGCCATCCCAATGTAGCCCCATTTATAAGAACCCTTTGCACCCGAACCGTCAGCCAATTGTTCACCCATCTTATTGTGCTTTTATCTAACTGTATTCTGGTCATTTAGTCCAGAACGATACTGTGAGAAGCAGTATTGAAAGCTTTACTGAAATCCAGAAAGATTACATCAACTGATTTCCTTTGGTTAACTAGTTGGGTGATCTTGCTGTAAAAGAAAATTGTGTGTTAAACATGACCTTCCCCTCGTGAACCCATGTTGGCAGTAACCAATGACTGCATTGTCCTTTAGGTGTTTTTCAATAAGTCCCAGAATAATCTTCTCCATAATTTTACCAGGCACTGAAGTGAGACTGACAGGCCTGTAATTACCGGGGTCTTCTTTCTTGCCCTTCTTGAAAATTGGAACCACATTTGCCAGCTTCCAGTCAACTGGGACCTCCCCAGATTCCCAAGACCATTGAAAAACAATTGAGAGAGGTCCTGTGATGACATCAGCCAACTCTTTGAGTACTCTGGGATGAATCCCATCAGGCCCCATGGACTTAGATGCATCGAGGTAGAGTAGCAAATCCTGCACAAGTTCGGGGTTAACTGGGAGTTTATCATTCCCGCAGTCATGATGCTCCAACTCAGGGCACCTGGGGTCCCAGAGCCCATCACTGGTGTTGAAGACAGACACGAAAAATGCATTAAATGTCTTTGCTTTGTCTGTGTCCCTGTTTGTGAGGTGACCGTCCTCATCAAGTATCGGACCAATGTTTTCTCTGGTCGTCCTTTTCCTGTTAACATACTTTAAAAAGCCTTTTTTATTGTCCCCCACACTGCTGGTCAGATTCAGCCCTAATTGAGCCTTGGCCACATGAATTTTCTCCTTACAAAGGCAATCAGCATCCCTGTAGTCCTCCCATGTCGCCTGACCTTGCTTCCAGCTACAATACGTTTTTTTGTTTTGTTTTTTTCCATCTAAGCTCTTGAAGAAGATCCCTGCTCAGCCAGGCCAGCCTTCTGCCCCTCCTGCTTGACTTCCAGCACTTTGGAATTGCCTGTTCTTGTGCTCTTAGGAAGTGGTACTTAAAAACCAACCATCACTGATGGACCTCATTCACTTTGGATTATTAATGACACATCCAGTTCACTTGGATTATTAATGACAAATATATTTAAACCCAAATTGTCCACCTTAGTCTATTCCTCCCTTTGAGGATGCTTCTCTGAAGACCTGTCAATCAAATTTTCCTCACCTGTTTTTTCCTTGACTTGGATATCTTCCACACCTTTGCTGGTAAGGGACCAGAAACTTGACGCTGCTCTAGAGTAAAAAAAAAAAAAAAAAAAAAAAAGAACGAAAAAAAGCACCGAAAGTTCATTGGTTAGCTTTGCTAAGTGGTCAGGCCACATGAATACCATCAGTGGCAACAGCTCTGCACATATGAGCCTTTTCATATGTGCTTGAAAACTAATTATTTCTATGTTGAAAAATGAAAACCATTAGGCATCTCTCTGATAGGAAACATTCAATACATTATAAGAGGAGTCAGTGTGGAAAACCTGGATCTACATCTCATCCACAGATTCCTCTGTAGCCAAAGAGGAAAAATTAAGGTTTGACCAGTGATGTAGTACATAGCAAATGTACTGTCAGATACCACGCTACTATACAGAGGAATATATGGTGTATATTTCAGATTTAAAAATAAATAAATAAAACATGTTAACTGTTATAAATTACTCTTAGTCGGAGAAACTTTGAATTAAGTCAATCAATTTATTGAGTAAGCGATCAGCAAGCAAAACAGCGCTGGGCAGCCGGGGGAACTCGTGCTCCTCCAAGCGGCGCGCAACTTCCCCCTTTTGCAGTCCCTTTTTATCATCAAGCTCTTCCGGGTTTCGTGGCTTTCTTCTTTGCGGCTGCGTCAATTGTTGCTAGGGGGTCGTCTCGTCTCTGTCGTCTCTGTCCCTCTGGTGGTCGCACGGATGAAGGCAGCCATCCTTCTCTCTCTTCCTTATTTGGTTATTAGTCCTCGAGACAGGGGAGTACGTTATCGGTTTAGCAACCCACTATTTACACAATGTTCTCTCAGCCATGGACCTGAGATATCCTGTCTCTGGGGGATGTCTCAGCATTCCAGCCACTGTTTGAACAACTCCCTTTGTTCCCTTAATGTAGCAAAATAATGAACAAACATTCTTGTCGTCTATCACAATCCCTCCTTTTTCTTTTAGTTACTTATTTTGTTCATTAATTCTATGTATGCCTGGTGGCTAAGCATTAAAGCTTCCGCGTCCTCATCTGTATTTACAAGCTCATATTTAGCACGAATAAGCATCAAATGCGCTGACTCTAAACGGCTTTTTACAAGTGCGATTACCTTATTAAAAATACATGGTCCAAAGGTTAACCCTAGCACTAACATCAGTAGAGGTCCTGCTATTGTTGATAGTAAGGTTGTAAGCCAAGGTGAATAATTAAACCAAGACTCATACCAATTCTGTCCGGCTTCATTTTCTCGTTTTCTTTTTTCTAGTCCTTCCCTAAGTTTTGCCATTGTATCTCGTACTACCCCAGTGTGATCTGCATATACACAACACTCTTCTTTTAAGGCTGCACACAGCCCACCTTGTTGTAAAAATACCAGATCTATCCCTCTGCAATTTTGTAAAACAACCTCCGATAATGACCTTACAGATTTTTCTAAGGCAGTAATGGATCGTTCAATCCGAGTTAAATCCTCATCTACAGCCACACGTAGGGAGGTAAACTCCTGGCTTTGTCTAACCAAAGAGGCAACTCCAGTACCTACCCCGGTACCTCCTAAAATTATCAACATAGCCAGGGTTACAGCCGTGATTGGTTCTCTCTTTTTTAAGTGGTAATCCATTACCGTGTGTTGTGTATATACATATTCCTCAGAATGGTACAGAATTCTTGGTACAATTATTACCTGTACACAGAAATTTTTAGATATATTAAAAAGCTTAAGTGATAAGCAAGGAGTAACACCCATCGACGAACAGACCCATCTAGTATTATTCGCTGGTATTAACCATTCCCCTTTGTCTAATTGTGTAACATTTTCTATAATACCACATAGATGGAGCTTCTTACTAGGGACCGTACCTACACACCTGCCATTCCCGGTTACCTGTGTTAACGTTATTCCTACGTCCCTTCCCCAATTGCATTGTGGAGGGTCAGCTTCATTCGAACGGGTGATCTCCCCCAGATCTCCAATAGCATCGTAATATGGGGGCCTTATATCAAGGCATAACCAGCAAGGTTTGGGCACGTTTGGATTTGTTTGGTTCAACAATTGATAACTAGCATTCATAATTCTCCACATGTTATTTCCGGTCATCCCTTCATTTCCCACCTCGTACTCCGAATCCGTAGATTTGCTAGCAGTCTCCAGTGGTTCAGGGTTATTAAGTGTTAATGTTCTAAAAGCTTGTGTAGGCTGTATCCCCAGAACATTTCCCGACAACTCCTGATTAGGTCCCGCCTGTTGGGGACTTTTAGTCTTTTCCTTTTTTATATAGAATATACCTCCCCTGTCAGCCCCAGTTTCGTAAAATCTGATTCCCCACTGTTGTCCTAAAACCCATCTTTGATTGTCTGGTTGAGTTACATTAATGTACAAAAAGCTACAATTTCCTGGGATAGTCCTTCCTACTTGCAAAGGATGTCCACTCATTCTACCTAGTTGCATAGTACGCCCGTTACAGCGTTTACATCCTAACGGCCCATATCCTACCCTTAGGTATTGATCTCCACCAGTTTCCCAATCTGTGGCAATAGTCTCACATCCCCAGTAAGCACAATAGTATTGATTCGGGTAATTACAATATGTTTTCCCGGGGTTAGAGCGTGGGCATAAATAAAAACTCGATCGATTAAAACACATACAGGTCCAGTTGTGGCCCCACTTCACCAGATCACATAGTGAGACTTTGAAGCTAGGGCCTCCAGTAGTGGTTATCTGCTGAATAACGTGGTGATCTTCCCATCTAATTAGGCTCCATTTAAAGGGTTTGTGCGGATGTGCAGACCCAGAGACAGTGGAGACTATTATACCCATTACTATGTATCGCAAAAAGTGGCCAGGGCCCATCTTTCGGAGTCCTTTACCTAACCGCATAATTCCCCACCGTTTCACTCTCTGCCTTGCTTGTCAGTTCGGCTGCAACGAACTACAAGATGCAGGTTCTTCTCGGCAGCAGTAGCGTTCTTCAGGGGATTTTCCCTGTAACCACAACCTTTCTCCGATCAAGGTCCCTATTCCCTCTTTTTACAATACATAGATAGTCAAATTATACTCATCGGGTTCGTTTCAATGTGAGCTTTAAGTCATCAGGGCCTGCAACCGCTTTCCATTCGCTTTTCCGGATCGGTCCTTTCACACGACTGGCATGCGTCCACCCCCTCTCAGCCGTCCGGATAGCCGTCTCTGTAGTAAGTAAAACAACATAGGGGCCTTCCCATTGTGGCATTAAAGACGTTTCCTTCCATGTTTTAATTAGAACCCTGTCCCCAGGTTGTATTCTATGAAGTGCTATATCTAACGGGGGACGCTGTGCCACTAATCCTTTCACCTGCAACTCCCTTCGTCGATTCATAAGCTGTATTAAATAAGGTTTCAATTGGATATCTTGTACTTGGGGATGATCGGATGGCATTTCTAAATCATAAGGCATACCATACAGCATTTCGAAAGGTGAGACTCCGACATCGGCTCGGGGCTGCGTCCGTATATTCAGCAAAGCAAGTAGCAAACATTTTACCCAAGAGGTTTTTGTCTCCATCACAAGCTTTGTTAGTTGTCTTTTAATTTCACCATTCATTCGTTCTACCTTCCCAGAGCTTTGAGGGTGCCACGGAGTATGATATTCCCAACTTGTTCCCAGAGCTTTCATAGTCTCTCGGGACACTTTCGACACAAAGTGAGGACCTCGGTCAGAATCAATTGTTTCTATAATCCCATACCTCGGGATAATATTTTCTAATAATATTTTCACCATGGTATGAGCCGTTGCCCTCGCTGTTGGGAAAGCTTCAACAAAGTGCGTGAGATGGTCTACAATTACCAATAAATATTTGTACCTTCCCACTCTTGGGAGTTCTGTGAAATCTAGTTGGATTCTGGCAAAAGGTCGGTGTGCCAATTCCCGACCTCCTAATAGCCTTTTTCTCATATGCCGGGCGTTCACTCTTTTACAGAGAAGGCAGTCATTTACAACTCGTTTCGCTACATTGTATATTCCAATACACATATATTTAGTAGCAAATTGATCTACTAACGCCTGAGTTCCCCAATGAGTATTTTCATGAAACCTCCGTAGCACTCTTAAAGCTGCAGACTTAGGGAGCATCTCCCGTCCGTCGGGCAATACCCATTTACCCTCATCTGTCTCTTTTATACGCATTTGAGTCATCTTATCCTTTTCTGGCAGTGTAAAGCAGAACAATGTATATATAGGTCCGTGCAAGTAGCAGTGCGTGTACTTCCCTTCCTCCTCTTCCCAGAACGGGCAACTACATTGTATAGCAGTAAAACCAAAATCCTTCCAGCAATCATAACATGGAAATTCTTTTAAGTCTTTTCCACAGTCTGGGCAATCTTTCCTCATTTTTATAATTCTAACACTCATTAGTGCTGCCCTTTTCGCCGCCTGATCTGCCAGGTTATTACCCCTAACCTGAGGAGTGAGACCCTTTTGATGCCCTTTTATATGTACTACGGCAATTTCTTTGGGCTCTCTAATGGCTTGCAGAACCTGGGTAACCAGTTCCTGATGTATTAAGCCTTTTCCTTGCGAATTAATGAGCCCTCTCTCCTCCCAGATTTTACCAAATGTATGTACTACTCCATAAGCGTATTTTGAATCTGTGTATATTGTACCGCTTTTATTTTTCAATAATTTTAGGGCCCGCAATATAGCATATAGTTCACAAGCCTGAGCCGACCAACTTGGGCTCAAAGGTCCAGATTCCACTATCTCGAATGTTTTCCCATTTACTAACGCATACCCTGATTTTCGTTTCCCTTCGATTATTCATGAGGAACCATCTACATATATTTGTTCACCGTTGGGTAGTTCCACCTCATCTAGATCAGGTCTCAATTTCGTTTTTTCTTCTATATTTCGGAGGCAATCAAGCCCTAAGGACTCATTTGGTTCTCCATAAAGAAATTGAGCAGGGTTCTGTAAGGAGGTAGTTTCTAATGTTAATTTTGGAGAGGAAATCAAAATTCCTTCATACTTTAATAATCTGGCATCAGTGATTCATTTCTCTGCCTTTTGTTGTAATACCCCACGTATATTGTGTGGAGATATTACTTTGATTTCTCCCCCAAAGGTGATCTTCTGTGCTTCTTCCACTAATAAGGCAGCAGCTACCACTACCTGCAAACAACTTGGCCAGCCCCGACTGACTGGGTCCAGTAATTTAGACAAATAGGCCACAGGTTTTTTGCTTCCTGCCCATTCTTGGGCCAGTACTCCGTATGCTGTGCCGTCTGCACTATTTACGAATAAGAAAAACGGTCTCTTTAGATCTGGCAAGCTTAACACAGGGGGGCGTGCCAGTTCTTCTTTTAGCCTGTCCAGTCGTTCCTCATCTTCTTTAGTCCACTTCAGCAACCCATCTCTGGTCAATTTTTCATATAGAAATTTTACTTTTCTACTATAATCCTCTATCCATTGCCTGCAATAACCCATTAATCCCAGTAATTGCCGTACCTGCCTCTTAGTTCAGGGGGACGTAAGAGCCAATATCCCACTGATTCTATCCGGGTCCAACTTCTTAGTCCCTTTACTCAAATGATGACCCAGATACTTTACTTCTTGTTCCACAAACTGTAATTTAGATTTTGAAACTTTCAGGCCCTGCAAACTAAGGAAATTCAACAACCGTATACTCGCTTGTCTAACAACAGTTTCATCCTTGCCTGCCAATAGTAAATCATCTACATATTGTACTAAGGTTACTCCTGGTACCCTGTCGTAATCTTGCAGGATGCGTTCTAATGCTTGTCCAAATAAATTGGGGGATTCGGTAAACCCCTGGGGAAGTACTGTCCACCGTAATTGCTGTTTTCGGTGGGTATCCGGGTCTTCCCATTCAAAAGCAAAATAGTCTCTGCTTGTTTCTTCCAGGGGACACGCCCAGAACGCATCCTTCAAGTCTATCACACTATACCATTGATCCTCGGGATGTAGATGACTTAACAGGGTATAGGGGTTAGCTACCACCGGAAATCTGGTTACTGTTCTTTTATTAATTTCTCTCAAATCGTGAACCAATCGATATTTACCATCTTTTTTCTCACTGGTAGAATTGGGGTATTAAAGGGGGACATACAGGGTTCTAACAACCCCTGCTGTAGCAATCTCTCGATCTCAGGTTTTAACCCTCGTCTGCCTTCCTCAGACAGGGGGTATTGTTTTATTCGTATCGGTACACCTGGGTCGGTTATAGTTACTTTGAAAGGTGTAATATTTAACCTCCCGACACTCTCTGGAGTATACCAAATTTCGGGGTTTATATCCTGCTCATCTTCTACTCTCAGGGGGCACAACTTAACCTTTAACTCCTTATCCACTACTTCCAGACTTATACCTAACTCTATTATCAAATGTCTACCTAATAAATTATAATCTGCCTCAGGTACTAAAAGCAAAGACCCTATCCCCAGTTTCGAATGTGATTCGATCAGCACCTCTTTTATGACGGGGACACCAAACGGTTCCCCTTTTGCTCCAATTACTTGTACTGTCTCTTTCGATATTTTACAACCCCGAGGCAGAGCTTGCACCGTAGATCTTTCAGCGCCTGTATCTATAAGAAATTCCACCTCCTCTTGCTGGGGACCTACTTTCAATTTTATCAAGGGCTCACTCTGTTTCTGGGTCCCCAGCAAATAGAGCCCCTGACACCCCTAATCTTCCTTTAACATCCTCTCATCCTCCAGCCTCTGTCGACATTCCCGTTTCATGTGACCTTTCTTATTACAATAAAAACAGGTCACATCCCTTCGATCTGACAGTTTATCCTTTCCCACCAGCCTCCGATGATTCCCTCCAAGCTCCGTTTTATACTCATTTCTCCTCTGTCCTTCCCTGACCGCTGCTACCATCATTCGCACCTGCTTCCTCTCCTTCTCATCCTCTCTCCTAACAAACACCTTCTGCACCTCTCTTAGCAATTCATCCAAGCTCTGATCCTGCCAACCTTCTATCTTTTCTAATTTCCTCCTGATATCTACCCAGGATTTCGCTATGAATTGAGTTTTCAACAGGGCTTCTCCAACCGGAGTCCCCGAATCCACCCCTGAATATAGCTGCAGGCTTTTACGCAGCCTCTCGAGCCATTCTGTCGGGGTTTCATCCCTTTTCTGTTGTTCCCTAAAGGGAACAACAGAAGTTAATATTGTGACCTCTTGGGACCGACTCCCTAATCCCTTGTATAATGATAGTTCTCAAATCTTGCATGTGACCACGGTGTACGGGGTCCTGATTATTCCAATTAGGTCTCTGCAGTGGCCATTTAAGATCTGCAGCTGGGCCTTGTTGGTGCTGTTGATCCCAGATTCGCATTCCCGCTCTCCTAATCATTCCCCTCTCTTCCGTAGTAAATAAAATCCCCAATATGGATTGCACCTCCTCCCAGGTATAAACGTTGGGCCCCAAGAATTGATCTACTCGTTCCGCTACCCCAATAGGGTCCTCCAATAAATTCCCCATTTCTTTTTTGAAATCACGGACATCCCCGGAGTTAATGGGGACCGCCACATAACCCATTTCAGGTTGCGGGCCTCCCATAGATATTTCTCTCAACGGGTAAAGCCCCCCCACACTCTCAGATTTTTGTTTCCTCATTCGGCTTCTAGTTACTGGTCCTTGGATAATTGGATCAGCCTCACTGTCCGATTCCCCTGAGGATTGTGAGCTAGAGGGCCCTGGAGGGGCTGTGGGCAAAATATAAGGAGCTGGTGATGTCGGGACCTCCAATTCCTTATTCTTTTCCTTATGTTTTTCCTCCCCTCCTTTTTCTTTTAAAGGATACAGATTAACTCTATCTCCGGAGCCAATCCAAAGGCTCGCATATTCGCTCTCCTCCTGACAGAAAGGTTCCTTTGTGTTTACATAAACGTTTAAGGCTTGGCAAACCCAGTCTTCAAATGATCCAAATATGGGCCAATAAAGGTTGTCACCTCGAATTTGTTTACCTCCCCAGACTTCAACACAATAATGAATCATTTTTACTTTATTCTTTCCCCGCCTAGAAGGGGAATCGCTCCAATTCTTAACCATTAACCCCAGCGGGCTATCCGGGGAAACAGGGGGCAATCTAACACTAAGCATTCCCCCACCCATGGGATCAGAAGGCTTACTCTTCTTCTGTCCCATCTTCCGGAACACCTTCACACACACACACAACCGCTTCCCCCTGGTCGTGGCCCAGTCCCTCGCGGGATGTGGGAACCGCACTACTGAGGGGTCCGCACTCGCTTCGTCCGCAATTGGACATCTCACACAGGCGCACTCCGGGATCACCAACCCCAACCGAACGGATCACCGGCCTATACTTACCCACCCCGTGGGTCTTCGTTCGGCCTTCGTGCACAAAGATTACCTAGGGGTTGTGCCGGCTTTATTTGCTTGCTGCCCAAATTTAGGGTTCGTCGGTAAAGGTTTTGAATGGGAATAATCCCGGCGAAGGCCGCCGAAATCGGCGGGGCGCCCCCTTCAACGAGTCCTCCCAGTCAAATTGCCTTTATCCAAGTCACGGCACCAAATTGTTATAAATTACTCTTAGTCGGAGAAACTTTGAATTAAGTCAATCAATTTATTGAGTAAGCGATCAGCAAGCAAAACAGCGCTGGGCAGCCGGGGGAACTCGTGCTCCTCCAAGCGGCGCGCAACTTCCCCCTTTTGCAGTCCCTTTTTATCATCAAGCTCTTCCGGGTTTCGTGGCTTTCTTCTTTGCGGCTGCGTCAATTGTTGCTAGGGGGTCGTCTCGTCTCTGTCGTCTCTGTCCCTCTGGTGGTCGCACGGATGAAGGCAGCCATCCTTCTCTCTCTTCCTTATTTGGTTATTAGTCCTCGAGACAGGGGAGTACGTTATCGGTTTAGCAACCCACTATTTACACAATGTTCTCTCAGCCATGGACCTGAGATATCCTGTCTCTGGGGGATGTCTCAGCATTCCAGCCACTGTTTGAACAACTCCCTTTGTTCCCTTAATGTAGCAAAATAATGAACAAACATTCTTGTTGTCTATCACATTAACCACTGTAGCCTTCACTTACAAAAGAGTATTTCAATTTGGTTTTAAATTAGCAGATGCTGGGAAATATGTGAAAGTTTCCCATCCTCCACAGAGAAAAAAACTAACAACATTCCCCAGGTCTTTTCTCCCAACCCCATGAGGCTGCTATGGAGAAATTTGACATCCTGAGGAAGCACTAAAAGAAATAACTGCATAAAACATTTTCTCTCATACTGAAAGTCAGGAATTACAATTCACCCATCTCAGGTTAATACCTAAACTGCATGCTATTGTTTATTAGTAAGTATATAATATAGCAAAATAATAAGAACTTGTATAGGTATTACTATTTCATTTCTAAGTACCTTCTTTAGCTTTATAATCTCTTTTTACTTTTAAGCAATGCATCAATTTTGCTAACTTCTGTATCTTACATTTTTATTGTCTGTTTCAGAGATACACCATCAGGCAAAGAAAATACAGTGTAGCGTACCTTCATCTCTAAGATTAGATGCTTTTATTAGTGTTGAAAGTTATAAAACAAATAAATGTAAATCAGAAAAGTAAACGATTCCTATATGCTGATTATATTTTTATACTGGGTATGGCTGGGATGGAGTTAACTTTCCCTGCAGCAGCCCATATAGTGTTGTGCTCTGCACTTGTAGCTAGAACAGCACTGATATCACACCAATGTTTTGTCTATGGCTGAGCAATACTAGCACAGCATCAAGATTCTCTCCAAACCCCGCTAAAGCTAGTAGGCTGGGGGTGGGCAAGAGGGAGAGAGTTTATCTAGCCATGAGTGTGGAACCACCACAACTTCATACACTTGCTTTGAAATAATCTCCTTTCAGCAGTACCCTGGATAAATCAATTTCTCAAACTTTTCTTTATCTAGAAAACAAAAGAAAAATACAGAATTACTTTCTCCCCATAAAGATTTCCAGAAAAGTTGAAGACCTCTCTAATTAGGTGGCCTGATCCTATGTAAGTCTCTTCTCCATTGTTGGGAAGTCACTACATTTTACTGCAAGCACAGCACCTTTTAGAAACCCGTCCATTATTTGAATCATACACAGGTAGGAGAACAGTGTGAGTAAACTAACATAAGCAAAGTTAAAGGAGTGTATTTTTCTACCTGCTATCATGATTTGTGATTGATGCCTTATCTTTATGCATTCTCAAATAAAATATGTTCTTAACTTATTTACTTTTAACATACAACACTTCACATTCTATTGCAAGCTTTCATAAGACACACATAAAAAAAAAATCATTCACTGTATTCCACAGTCAAATTACATTGTAGAGCCAAACTGAGAAAATTATATTCCTGAGATGATATTGAAGAATGATCACACAGTAGTGTTGGTGGCTTTCATGTCTCTCTGCATTTGTGATGCACACATGACAATAATCAACTTCAACTGCCTGATTTGCCTTGTCCCCTAGGTTTCTTTTGGCAGGCCACCACTAACAAATAATTTACGTAGACTTTTCAGTACAAGATCTCACTGAGGCCTCTTTAGTTTTAATTAAAACATTTTGCAGTTTCAAGAAGTGTTATTGACTATTTTGCTTTCTATTGATTTATTCCCACGTTTTCAAATAAACACTGTGGTCTCTGTTATTGAACCTCGAGAAACTTGTAAATGTATACATATGAAGCAATTACAAATAGCAATTTAAGAACCTCCATTTACAGTTTTAAATTTAAAATTAACCTCATTGTCACGTGACCACTGGATCTTAGAAACATACAAGTGCCATTAATACTTTAAGTTTTTCAGGTTTGGATTATATAAAACACAATATATCCAAGGAATAAGAGCCAATCATTCATAAAATAGAAAACAGATGTGGTGGTGATACTGAGTCAGAAGGACACATGGTTCTTTCCCTGATAGAATAATAGAGCCAAATCTGAAATGTTTTATGAACAGATAGGACAAACCTTTACTAGGTTTAGTTAGATAGAAAGAAGTTTAGAAACTACATGTGTAAATGATGACCCAGGCCTGGAAGATGTGTCTGAAAAGATTAGGTGAGGACCTCATGACGCATATGGATTTACTGCCATTTTGTACCTGTAAGAGGGATATTGAACTGGGGAGCAGGGGCAGTTAGTCCACTGAACTACAAACAGAAAGGTAGAATGAGATGATATATAGCCCTATACATGAAGATGACCACTGCAGAGCCTGAGGAGCACACTGGCTACAGCAGACTTCAATCTGGCAGCTGAAAGGGGGTCACATCCAGTCACTGGTATCCAGAAAGTAAAAGTGGGTGTCAGTGAGAACGGCATCGCCTCACTCAGCCAAAATGTTGATTGTTGTGGTTAATTGTTGTGGTTAATGTCTGGGAGGTGTGCCCAGGTTGAATAACTGCTTTGCCTGGTGGCAGAGTTTTGGGAGGAGGTGGGCAGGCTGAGGAGCATCAGAGAGTCAGAGAATGAGATTGACTGGTTGGGTAGAGTTCTGGCATCCCTGAGGCAGGCTCCTCAGCCAGCCACAGTCACTGCATGGGAAACAAAGGATCCCCTACCCCTTTGCCACCAGGCAGAGGGAGGGGATCTAAGAGACAGGGGGGAATGGAAGCAGGTTCCTGTTTAGCGCAGCAGATGAACCCCCCTGCTGCATACCTCACCTTCCCAGGTGCCCCTACGCAACAGGTATGAGGCTCTGGAACTGGATGGGCAAGCAAATGATGATGTGGATAAAGGTCCATCCACACTGTGGGAGTCGCCCAGGGCAAGTCGACCTACACCCCACATCACAACAACCCCCACCAAGAAAAAAAAGAAGGGTTATAGTCACAGAATCACAGAATCACAGAATTGTAGGGGTTGGAAGGGACCTCAAGAGATCATGGGGTCCAATCCCCCTGCCAAAGCAGGTTCCTTAGAGCAGGCTGCCCAGGTAGGCGTCCAGACGGGCCTTGAATATCTCCAGAGAGGGAGACTCCACAACCTCCCTGGGCAGCCTGTTCCAGTGCTCCATCACCCTCAGTGTGAAGAAGTTCTTTCGCATGTTGGTGCAGAACTTCCTGTGATCCATTTTGTGGCCATTGCCCCTTGTCCTATCCCCACAAACCACTGAGAAGAGGTTGGCCAAATCCTACTGTCTCCCACGCTTAAGATACTTGTAAACATTGATAAGATTCCCCTCTCAGTCTTCTCTTCTCAAGGCTGAACAGACCCAGGTCTCCCAGCCTTTCATCATAGGGGAGATGCTCCAGGCTCCGTATCATCTTTGTGGCCCTCCGCTGGACTCTTTCCAGGAGATCCCTGTCTTTTTTTGTATTGGGGAGCCCAGAACTGGATGCAGTACTCCAGGTGAGGCCTGACCAGGGCAGAGTAGGGGGGAGGAACACCTCCCTTGACCTGCTGGCCACACTCCTTTTAATGCACGCCAGGATCCCATTGGCCTTCTTGGCCACCAGGGCACACTGCTGGCTCATGGTCAACCCGTCGTCTTGCCAGGATCCCCAGGTCCTTCTCCTCAGAGCTCCTCTCCAGCAGGTCCTCGCCCAGCCTGTACTGATACATGCGGGTGTTCCTTCCCAGGTGCAGGACTCTACACTTGCTCTTGTTAAACCTCATTTGGTTTCTTCCTGCCCAGCTCTCCAGCCTGTCCAGGTCTCGCTGAATGGCAGCACAGCCTTCTGGCATGTCAGCCACTCCTCCCAGCTTTGTATCATCAGCGTACTTGCTGAGGATGGACAGTATTCCCTCATCAAGGTCGTCCATGAAGATGTTGAACAAATATAGTCATAGGGGACTCCCTTCTGAAGGGAATGGAGGGCCCAATTTGTCGTCCAGACCCGACCCATTTCAGCTTGCTGAAATGCTTGTATACTAATGCGCATAGTATGGGAAACAAACAGGAAGAACTAGAGATCTGCGTGCAGTATCAAGGCTATGATCTCATTGCAGTCATGGAGACATGGTGGGATAGCTCACATGACTGGAATACTGTAATGGAAGGCTACGTGCTTTTTAGGAAAGACAGGCCAGGTAGGTGAGGTGGTGGAGTTGCTCTTTATGTGAGAGAGCAACTGGAATGCGTGGAGCTCCGCCCAGGAGTGAACGAAGAGCGAGTTGAGAGCTTATGGGTAAGGATTAAAGGACAGGCTACCATGGCTGATACTGTTGTGGGTGTCTGCTACAGGCCACATGGTCTGTAAGAGGAGGTGGATGAAGCCTTCTTCAGACAGCTCCAAGTAGCCTCTCAGTCACAAGTCCTGGTTCTCATGGGGGACTTCAACCACCCTGATATCTGCTGGGAAGACCACACAGCTAAGCACAAACAGTTCAGGAGGTTCCTGCAGTGCATTGATGACAACTTTTTGACACAGGTTGTGGAGGAGCCAACAAGGAGGGGTGTGCTGCTGGACCTTGTACTAACGAATGAGGAAGGACTAGGTGGAGATGTGAGGGTAGGGGGCAGCCTTGGTTGAAGCGACCATGATATGGTGGAATTCAGGATCTCACGAGGAGGAAGCAGGGCAAAAAGTAGGATTGCAACCCTGGACTTCAGGAGAGCAAACTTTGTCCTCTTCAGGGAAGAATTCCATGGGTTAGGGCCCTGGAAGGAGGGGGGGGTCGAGGACAGCTGGTCAGTATTCAAGTATCACTTCCTGTGTGCAGTTTTGGGCACCACAGTACAAAAAGGATGTGAAACTATTGCAGAGTGTCCAGAGAAGGGCTACAAAGATGGTGAAGGGCCTAGAGGGGAAGACATACAAGGAGCGGCTGAGGTCACTTTGTTCAACCTGGAAAAGAGGAGGCTGAGGGGAGACATCATCGCGGTTTAAAGCTTCCTCAAGAGGGGGAGTGGAGGGGCAGGCGCCGATCTCCTCTCTTTAATGACCAGCGAAAGGACCCGAGGGAATGGAGTCAAGCTGGGACAGGGGAGGTTCAGGCTGGATATCAGGAAGAGATTCTTCCGTGAGAGGGCTGTTGCACACTGGAACAGTCTCCCCAGGGACGTAGTCACGGCACCAAGCCTGTTGGAGTTTAAGAAGCATTTGGACTGTGTACTTAGTCACATGGTCTGAATTTTTGGGTAGACCTGTGTGGATAACTCGCACTGTTCTCCTTCCTGTGTATGATTCAAATAATGGACAGGTTTCTAAAAGGTGCTGTGCTTGCAGTAAAATGTAATGACTTCCCAGCAATGGAGAAGAGACTTACATAGGATCAGGCCACCTAATTAGAGAGGTCTTCAACTTTTCTGGAAATCTTTATGGGGAGAAAGTAATTCTGTATTTTTCTTTTGTTTTCTAGATAAAGAAAAGTTTGAGAAATTGATTTATCCAGGGTACTGCTGAAAGGAGATTATTTCAAAGCAAGTGTATGAAGTTGTGGTGGTTCCACACTCATGGCTAGATAAACTCCACCACACCACTATCTCACTCCCCCTCAAAAGAACAGGGGGAGAAAATATGATGGAAAAAAAGGGTCATGGATTGAGATATGGACAGTTTAATTAAAGGAAAAGTGAAAAACGAGCAAAGGCTGTGTGGAAGCAAAGGGAAAAATTTATTTCCTACTTCCCATCAGCAAGTGATGTTCGGCCACATCCTGGGAAGTAGGGCCTCAGTATGTGTAGTGGATGTTTGGGAGGACAGACATTTTCATAATGAGAGCCCCCCCCCCCCCCCTTCCCCTTTCCCCTTTCCCACCTTTTATTGCTGAATGTGACATCATATGGTATGGAATATCCCTTTGGTCAGTTTAGGTCAGCTGCCCTGGTGATGTCCCCTCCCTACCTCTTGCCCACCCTCAGCCTACTAGCTTTAGCGGAGTTTGGAGAGAGTCTTGATGCAGTTCCAGTATTGCTTAGCCATAGACAAAACTTTGGTGTGATATCAGTGCTGTTCTAGCTCCTTCTCGAAGGGTGAAGTGATAACACCTCGTGTTTCATATGGACATGGCCATAAACAATGGACACTAGGAAATTAAGATCTCCCCTCCCTATTTCATTGTTTCCATTTCCTTATCCTGTCATGCTCATCTTTAAGTTGTCTTCCTTTCCGTGCAACTCCTATACCCAGAGGCAGAGCATGAAACTGATTCATCCCTTTCTTCAATACAAAGCAGTTCTTATCTCTAAGTCTGACCTTAAAACTATCAAGCCTCTTATGACAGAAACTTTATTTGGTATTTTAAAGATCTATAAAGAACACAAAAAAAATCTTATTGTAAAAAGGAGAAGTCAAACCTAATTCCTTACCACCTTTCTCTGTTCTTCCGGAGAAGCTGAAAAGGTTACAGTTGCCCGCAGGGTAGCATGCCAAGCTTTCTCAGCTCCTTTTATTTAACCTCTTTTTTACTGTGATTTCTCAACTGCATTCTCTTGTTCAGTTCTCTACCCTTTTTATTTTATCTTCTCCTTTTTAAAAATAAATGTAGCCCCTCTGCTTTTTTAATGTTTTAATGTTCTTCTTAGTCTTATGTCACAGTAATAAACCACTATATCTTAAAAAGGATATACGAAATAAGCTACCAGCAAAAGTGGACATCAAAAATTTTCATCTGATAATCAAAATTAACAAAGCATTTGGACAGTGTTTATAATCTTGTTCACCGAAATTAATATAATTAATGAGCTGAAATTAATTATACAGAGATATTAGAAAAATGCTTCCTATACCAGTTAGATACACTTCAAGTCTCTGCTGTACATTAAATCTGCTCTGTAGTTTACTAATAAAATTTAAAACCTTAAAGCTTTATACAGAGTAGGTGATTTTTTATTCTTATATATATTAATGATCATTTTTCCTCCTTTTGAGCCAAAAAATAAGTTAAATTATCCTTGTTTTTCATGAAGCTAAATGACAAAATTTAGCCATAAAGCAGGTATGATAATGATGACAATCACGATTGATATGATGATCACGTTTGCAACACACTCATATCTCTGTAGCGATCGTGTTCCGAGGATGAAATGTGGGCAAGTCTACTGATGATTTCATAGGAAAGCAACAAAGCTCTAGTCTTGGGACAGTTGCCTTCTCCTGCCACTCTGGGCTTGCAACAAGCTCACCTATGCTAATTTACAATGAAATGATGCAGTGGTTAATTACACAACTTTGAATTATACAGATAGGAAAACAAAATGGAAGCAACTTCAGCAAGTCAGTACAAGTACCCTCTATTTTAACTCTTAGAAAAGATATGCCTAGAGAAATATGTCCATAACAACCACCAAAAGGGCTGTTATTTAGAACCCTGCAGGTGACAGGTGCTTAAGTCAGAGTGATTGACAAAATCAACTAAGATTTTTCCAGATATTAAAAACATTTATTTGTCTAGTAGTTTACTGTTTCTTTCTATACATATATAAATAAAAAGAAAGTAAATATATATATTAAATGTCCCTGTGTTAATATCTGATTTTTGCCCAAACAGACCTCAAAAAACAACCCCAAACACAAATACACATACAGCAATTATGTAAACAGGCTCTCAAACCGAAACCAAAAGAATTAAAAGTAACAAATGTACAGCATATAAAACTTAATCCTGGCAGGCAAAACTCGACAAGATCAGCATCTCACTTTAACATCAATGTACACATCAAAGATCACACCTGACCATAGCAGACAAAATGCAAGTCACTGCTTGCACATATGATTACTTATTGCTGTTTGTGGTTTTCAAGTCAGCGAGACTAACATACCATGCTTGTTGTCAATTCACTTCTGGCAGCTGAGGCAAAAACCATATCACTGCACCCAAACACTGCTTTTCAAATATTAATGCCTTTATAATTTGCAGCAAGCTCTTCAGTGTAATTGCCTTGCTGCATAACATATAATCCAGACTGAAAAGCTATTTTGTCATACCAGAATTACTGTCCTAGAAGCTAGCAATGCAAGTTTTATTTCTGTGCAAATATATATACGCACTATTGTTTTAGAGCTAGGTTTCTGTCACATAGCCTCAATGGAAAGCTCAATTCAGTGAGTTGCCACTACAAATTGTTTCTGAAATAACGTTGCTGCCATCTGGACAAACCTGTAACTGTCAGCTATTACTGGATTGTTGTGGTTTAACTTGGCCGGCAGCTAAGCACCACACAGACGTTCGCTCACCCTCCCCCCTCCCTCTCTGGGATGGGGGGAGAGAATCAGAAATAAATGAAAACCTGTGGGTTGAGATAAAGACAGTTTATTAAGACAGGAAAATAATAATAATAATAATAATAATACAACTAATAATAACGTGTACGAAACAAATGATGCACAATGCAATTGCTCACCACCCGTTGACCGATGCCCAGCCTATCCCCGAGCAGCCGGCCCCCCCACCCCGGCCAGCCATCCCTATATATTGTTCAGCATGACGTCAGATGGTATGGAATACCCCTTTGGCCAGTTTGGGTCAGCTGTCCTGGGTCTGTCCCCTCCCAGCTCCTGCTGCACCCCTAGCCTGCCCGCTGGCAGGACAGAGCGAGAAGCTGAAAAGTCCTTGGCTTAGTGTAAGCACTGTTCTGCAACAATTAAAACATCAGCATGTTATCAACACTCTTCTCATCCTAATCCAAAACATAGCACCCTACCAGCTACTAGGAGGAAAATTAACTCTATCCTAGCTGAAACCAGGACAGATATCCACCCCTTATTCCATACCATTTATGTCATGCTCAGGTTACACCCTTTCCAATACATTCTAATTAATCACCATTTTCATCTATGGTACATAGAATGTCCACAGAGTTTTCATATTTTGTGACTGACTTTGGGCTCCATCTGTCACAGCAGTCTTTTTAGGGCAGAAGATATGGTGTGTGATGTTGGATTGTCATATGTTGAAGCCCGTTCTCGTTCAATCACATCTCTGTGCTTGTCCATTTCTATCAAAATTCATTCATTATTATCTACGTAGCTGTTACTCTGATACTATTAATAGCACATTGACATAAAGCAATCATGGTAGTGATGACATACAGTATTATATAATAATTAACATAATACAATTCAACTCATGGGCTATTCTCACCCAGTATTAGGTCCCCTTGAGGTACACACCGGACCTCCCCATTCTTTTGCATTACCCACCAAGTGCATCCAGGTCCCTGAGCAAAAGCAATCCCACGAATGGGCTTGCCTTTTCCTGAGGCTGGAGTAGCCCAGACTGTCTTCCCCAGCATGTTTCTTACGTGCACTACAGGAACTTTATCCCCTTCTACAGTGCGTAACAGGTTTGATTGGGCAGGTCCAGCTCGGTTGGCAGATCCCCTAGTATTGACTAACCAGGTGGCCTTTGCCAAATGTGTATCCCAATTTTTGAATGTCCCAGCACCCATTGCTTTCAGTGTAGTCTTTAACAGTCCATTGTATCGTTCAACTTTCCCGGAGGCTGGTGCATGATAATGGATGTGATACACCCACTCAATACCATGTTCTTTGGCCCAAGTGTCTATAAGGTTGTTTCGGAAATGAGTCCCATTGTCTGACTCAGTTCTTTCTGGGGTGCCATGTCGCCATAGGACTTGCTTTTCAAGGCCCAGGATAGTGTTCCGGGCGGTGGCATGGGGCACAGGATATGTTTCCAGCCATCCGGTGGTTGCTTCCACCATTGTAAGTACGTGGCGCTTGCCGTTACGGGTTTGGGGGAGTGTGATGTAATCAATGTGCCAGGCCTCTCCATATTTGTATTCCAGCCATCGTCCTCCATACCAAAGAGGCTTTGACCGTTTGGCTTGCTTGATTGCAGCACATGTTTCACAATCAGGAATAACCTGTGCTATAGTGTCCATGGTCAGGTCCACCCCTCGGTCACGAGCCCATCTGTATGTTGCATCTCTACCTTGATGGACTGAGGTGTCATGGGCCCATCAAGCTATAAATAATTCACCTTTATGTTGCCAGTCCAGGTCCACCTGAGCCACTTTTATCTTAGCAGCCTGACCCACCTGCTGGTTGTTTTGATGTTCTGCAGTAGCCCGATTCTTGGGCACATGAGCATCTACATGGCGTACCTTTACAACCAGGTTCTCTACCCGGGCAGCAATATCTTGCCACAATGCAGCAGCCCAGATGGGTTTGCCCCTGCGCTCCCAGTTGTTCTGCTTCCATTGCTGTAACCACCCCCACAGGGCATTTGCTACCATCCATGAATCAGTATAGAGATAGAGAACTGGCCACTTTTCTCGTTCAGCAATATCTAAGGCCAGCTGAACGGCTTTCACTTCTGGAAACTGACTCGATTCACCTTCTCCCTCAGCAGCTTCTGCAACTCGTCGTGTAGGACTCCATACAGCAGCCTTCCATCTCCGATGCTTTCCCACAAGACGACAGGACCCATCAATGAACAGGGTATATTTCTTCTCATTTTCTGGTAGCTTGTTGTACAGTGGGGCTTCTTCAGCACGGACCACCTCCTCCTCTGATGATATCCCAAAGTACTTGCCTTCTGGCCAGTCCATTATCACTTCCAGGATTCCTGGGCGACTGGGGTTTCCTATTCGAGCCCGCTGAGTAATCAGTGCAACCCACTTGCTCCATGTAGCATCAGTTGCATGATGTGTAGAGGGGACCCTTCCTTTGAACATCCAACCCAGTACCGGCAGTCGGGGTGCCAGGAGGAGCTGCGCTTCAGTACCGACCACTTCCGAAGCAGATCGAACTCCCTCATATGCTGCCAATATCTCCTTTTTGGTTGGAGTATAGCGGGCCTCAGATCCTCTGTATCCCCGACTCCAAAACCCCAGGGGTCGACCTCGAGTTTCCCCAGGTTCTTTCTGCCAGAGGCTCCAGGTGGGACCATTCTCCCCGGCTGCGGTGTAGAGCACATTCTTTACATCTGGTCCTGTTCGGACTGGCCCAAGGGCTACTGCATGAACTATTTCCTGCTTAATTTGTTCAAAGGCTTGTCGTTGCTCAGGGCCCCATTCAAAAGCATTCTTCTTACGGGTTACTTGGGAGAGCGGGTTTACAATCAGACTGTAATTTGGAATATGCATTCTCCAAAACCCCACGACACCTAGGAAAGTTTGTGTTTCCTTTTTGCTAGTTGGTGGAGACATAGCTGTTATTTTGTTGATCACATCCATTGGGATTTGACGAGGTCCATCTTGCCATTTTATTCCTACAAACTGGATCTCTCGTGCAGGTCCTTTAACTTTATTTTGTTTTATGGCAAAACCGGCCTTCAGAGGGATTCGGACTATTTTCTTCCCTTTCTCGAAAACTTCCTCTGCAGTGTCACCCCACACAATGATGTCATCGATGTACTGCAGGTGTTCAGGAGCCTCCCCCTGCTCCAGCACAGACTGGATCAGTCCATGGCAAATGGTAGGGCTGTGTTTCCACCCCTGGGGCAGTCGATTCCAGGTGTATTGGACACCCCTCCAAGTGAAAGCAAACTGTGGCCTGCACTTTGCTGCTAAAGGGATGGAGAAAAATGCATTAGCGATATCAGTTGTGGCATACCACTTGGCTGCCTTTGATTCCAGTTCATACTGGAGTTCTAGCATGTCCGGCACTGCAGCACTCAGTGGTGGCGTGACTTCGTTCAGGCCCCGATAGTCCACTGTTAGTCTCCACTCACCATTAGACTTTTGCACTGGCCATACGGGACTATTAAAAGGTGAATGAGTCTTGCTGATCACTCCTTGGCTCTCCAGTTGATGAATTAGCTTATGGATGGGAATCAGGGAGTCTCGGTTGGTGCGATATTGCCGCTGGTGCACACTTGTGGTAGCGATTGGCACTTGCTGTTCTTCGACCCTCAGCAACCCCACAACGGAAGGGTCCTCCGAGAGACCGGGCAAGGTAGACAACTGTTTAATGTCCTTTGTCTCTAAAGCAGCTATGCCAAAAGCCCACCAGTACCCTTTTGGGTCCTTGAAATATCATCTTTTAGGATAGTCTATGCCAAGGATGCACGGAGCATCCAGGCCAGTCACAATACGGTGCTTTTGCCACTCCTTCCCAGTTAGACTCGCTTCAGCCTCCAATACAGTTAACTGCTGGGATGCCCCTGTCACCCCAGAAATACAGATGGGTTCTGGCCCTTTATCGCTTGATGGCATTACAGTACACTGTGCACCGGTGTCTACTAAAGCCTTATACTTCTGTGCGTCTGACGTGCCAGGCCATCGAATCCACACAGTCCAATAAACTCGATTGTGCCTTTCCTCCCCCTGGCTGGAGGCAGGGCCCCTCTAATCCTGGTCAGAATCTTCGTTTCTGTGTCTGAAGGACTGCCTGCTGGAAGTTGGAGCAGAAGCTTCTCAGAGAACCCCTTTCTTTTGCAACTCATGTAACGGTGCCTTTAGGGTCAAGGTAGATTTTCCATCCCATTTTCTCATGTCCTCTCCATAGTCACTTAGGTAAAACCACAGGGTGGCGTGGGGTGTGTACCCACCATATCATCTTCCTTGCATGGATGAACGTTTACCATTGATAGCTGAGACACTAGTTTGTACAGGTGGGGAGGAAAATAAACTCTCTTCAAGTTGGTGGACCTCTTCAGAAAGTTTCTCCAAAGTATTCTCTTGTAGTTGATGGACACTTTCCGAAAGTTTCTCCACAGCCGAGACGCAGGCCTGTAGGGAAGAGGAGAGACTTTCTTCGTACTGCCTGAGTTGTTTAGCCACTTCATCCACTGTGGGTTCCTCATCCTCTTTCCAGGCCATTACTGCCAAAGAGCTGGCATATGATGATGGTGCCCTCTGTACAAACTTCCGCCACATGGGTCGGGTACACTTGACTTCTTCTGGATCTATGGATATTTGTTTGTTGTCTAGGTCTCTATAAATCACCTCCCGTACAGCTAATTCCCTCAGGTACTGGATTCCCTTCTCCATAGTGGTCCACTTGCCTGGTAGACATACAGGTTCTTCCTTGAAGGGATACCTTTCCTTCACAGCTGACAGGAGATGCCTCCAGAGGCTGTAAGGTGGTGCTCCATCTCCAATTGCCTTGTCAATGCCTGCGTCTCTAGCAAGGGATCCCAGCCACCTGGCTTCCCTTCCCTCTAATTCCACATAATTGGCTCCGGTGTCCCAGCACCGGAGCGGCCAGGTGACAAGCTGCTCACCTATGCAGCGACCAAGATCTTTTCGCACATCTCATAGCTCACGCTGGTATAGGTTTCGGGTAATTACTGTTGATTTTTCGACATCCTCATCTTCATCCTCCTGCACCTCTGATGGCCCAGCCTCATCTTCTCTATACCTAGACCTAGCAGAAGACTGTCTGCGTTCTAAACGACCTGAGTCTCTATACCATTTTTTCACCTTGTCTACAAGGGCAACTTGCACTGCTACAGCTCGTTTCTCTGACCCAGCCACAAGGCCTGCCACAGGGGTTGGAACAGCTGCAGGAGCTGGAGTGGCTGCAGGAGCTGGAGCGGCTGCAGGAGCTGGAGCAGCTACAGGAGCTGGAACGGCTGCAGGAGCTGGAATGGCTGCAGGAGCTGGAGCAGCTGCAGGAGCTGGAAAGGCCGCAGGAGCCGGAGCCGCTGCAGGGTCCATCGTAGGGGTTGGAGTGGCCGTTGGGCCTGTCACAGGACTTGGAGTGGCCACAGGGTCTGTCACTAGGTTGATAGTAGCATCAATTGCAGCTTGATAGGCATAGGCCAGACCCCAGCACGTTGCAGTGATTTGTGTCTCTTTGGAACTGCCAGAGTCATGACACCCTTTTTTCAAGCATTCTACAATTTTTTTAGGATTTTGCAGTTGTTCAGGGGTGAATTTCCAGAACACCAGAGGTGCCCACTGCTCTAGAAACCTGCCCATATCCTCCCACACTCCCTGCCACTCACAACTATCCCGCCTCAGGACAGATCTCCAGATGAGATTCCTAAGTAGTTGTTTAACCTTAAACAAAACCTGAAGCGCAGTCAGGAGACATAACAGTAACAACATGCTGGTCTGAACCTCCCAAGGACATTCAAAATCTTGGAGAACTATCCTAACTAGCCTGGAGGATAAGAGGGTGGTGAAGGAGAAAGGGAGAGTGAACAGGTAGGAAAAAATATCTTCCCCGGTCCCCTCCACAGACTGGCTCCCTGACGAAAAAAGGCAACAGGTCTAATTGCTAATAGTTTCTGAGATATGGTTTCCAAAGAACAGAGTCGACGACAGTGCTGAATACAAATACCAGGTTAGGGTCATGACCAGACATTTCATCATAGCATAAGCCATTGTTACACCGCACAGTACCACAATGATCTTAAACCAGGGCCCGGAAAGGATAAACAGCACGACAGGGAACACATACAGAAAGTAACGTGCTATATAACTCAATTTGGAAAACAGGCACAGCAGACCTGAGATTAAAGCAATCAACACTGTGACTAGCAACTATTAAGCAGGTCTAATACTTATACCAATTTTAGTTTAACACACTCTGATCAGATCTGTTGTTATCTCAACCCTTCGTTGCCCCACGTTGGGCACCAAAAAGACTGCTGTGGTTTAACCCGGCCGGCAGCTAAGCACCACACAGCCGTTCGCTCACCCTCCCCCCTCCCTCTCTGGGATGGGGGAGAGAAACGGGAAAGTGAAGCCTGTGAGTTGAGATAAAGACAGTTTATTAAGACAGGAAAATAATAATAACAATAATAATAATAATAATAATAGTATTAATAGTAATAATGTGTACGAAATAAGTGATGCACAATGCAATTGCTCACCACCCGTTGACCGATGCCCAGCCTATCCCCGAGCAGCCGGCCCCCCCCTCCACCCCGGCTAGCCACCCCTATATATTGTTCAGCATGACGTCAGATGGTATGGAATACCCCTTTGGCCAGTTTGGGTCAGCTGTCCTGGGTCTGTCCCCTCCCAGCTCCTGCTGCATCCCTAGCCTGCCCGCTGGCAGGACAGAGCGAGAAGCTGAAAAGTCCTTGGCTTGGTGTAAGCACTGCTCTGCAACAACCAAAACATCAGCATGTTATCAGCACTCTTCTCATCCTAATCCAAAACATAGCACCCTACCAGCTACTAGGAGGAAAATTATCTCTATCCTCACTGAAACCAGGACATGGATGCTAGAGTATGAGTCTGGATAAATTTTCCTTATATGAAAAACATTTCCTCAGTGTTCTTATTTTAATATTCAAAATAGTTAAGTCTCTTAAAATTTGGTTTCACAGTCAATCAAAATTCAAATACTTAGTTTCCTTAATATCTGAAGATTAGATATGTAGAACACTTGAAAAACTAGCTTGAACATTTTTTTATGTGCACCAGTAATCTGTACAATTATCTGCAATAATTGATAATCAGTTTACAAGTGCTTAATACCATCAAAATCAGTTTCCTCATATTTCATTCCTGTTATCAAGGAAGGCAATATTCAGTCAAAAGAAAAGCTTATCTTGGGGATAGGACAAGGGGCAATGGCCACAAAATGGATAACAGGAAGTTCCGCACCAACATGCGAAAGAACTTCTTCACACTGAGGGTGATAGAGCACTGGAACAGGCTGCCCAGGGAGGTTGTGCAGTCTCCTTCTCTGGAGATATTCAAGGCCCATCTGGACGCCTACCTGGGCAACCTGCTCTAGGGAACCTGCTTTGGCAGGAGGTTTGGACCCGATGATCTCTCGAGGTCCCTTCCAACCCCTACAATTCTGTGATTCTGTGTGTTTCTGTGATTCTGAGGTTAAAGCTAAGAGTTTAGAGATAAGATTTTGTTATTTCCACTCTATCCTGTTCATTACAAAGTATTACAGGAATGTTTCAATCTAGTCTTCAGCATATTTATTTTATAGCAAATTTTGGAAAAAAAAAAAGTAGAAATTCTGCTCTACACTTCTGATGCACAGGAATGTAGGAATGTAACAGACTACACACACAAAAAAAAAAAAAAAAAAAAAACCACAAGCACCAGTCCCAACATAACTGTAAATTTTTCTTTCATTTAAAAGGTATTTATTTTATTAAAGTCAGGACATCCTACATGTTTTGTGCAATTGAGCAATTATCTCTTCCTTGTACAGATTCTTATTTGTAAATTTCTGGTTTGTTGTGAAAAACAGTTCCCCAGATAAAGATATTTTATGTGAACCTAAGTGGTTATTCCACATGAAGAAAAGGTTTCCCACAGAAACTTTGCCATTTTTGTTTTTAGATCGTATTTACAAGAATACTGAAAAACATGTCTTACATGCCAGCTTCCATCTTAAATCTCAGATCATTACAGGCTCAGGCCACATATGTCCCCTAATGCAGAGCTTACACAACATATAAAAACATAGATACAGGATGCTTTGGGCTTTTTCCAGCTTCTCCTGGTAAGCTGCAGCTCCAAACC
This sequence comes from Cygnus olor, assembly GCF_009769625.2. Taxonomy (NCBI): domain Eukaryota; kingdom Metazoa; phylum Chordata; class Aves; order Anseriformes; family Anatidae; genus Cygnus; species Cygnus olor. The sequence goes on from NC_049199.1 coordinate 3,789,133, forward strand.
AAGTCTAACGTTAGTCTGTTTCTTACATGGAACTTTAAAACTTGAGCCACACTTTTATAGCACTGATAGATAAGCATTCAAAGAAACTACTCTCTTGTTGTTAATCAATTGTTCTTATAAAAAATTGCATATGACTGTATTTCATGGAGTGCTCATTTTAAGTACTAGTCATTACAATAGATGACAACAAATTATGATACTGAAAAAAATTAAATATAAACTGGCTATTAATCAGCCTTTAGAAAAGATGAGAAATATATACCTGATCTTAAACATTCAGTCACTCAATACCAATTAATAAAAACGCAGGAAGAGTATAAATTTTTTCAATGGAAAATGGAATCAGCTATTTCCTATAAGATAATATGTTGTAATAAATGCATAAACTGAGGAATTTGTTTTGTAATTAAAAAATATGAACATTTTAATAATAACGCCATGATATGCAGCAAAAACAATTTATCATGCAGCAAAGCCATGGCAATACCATGACAGTGTTATACAATAATAAAAACAAATGTATTACACATTGATAAATCTAGTCTGTTTAGTGAAATGCTTGTCTGAGATACTAAAATGAGTCATCAGTCACCCCTACCCAACTGTCTGCTCCCATCTTGTATTGCATCTACTTTCAAGACTGGCAATTGAAGAGCCATCTCGGAGCTAATGATTTATGCTGGATGCTCCACTCATGACAAGCACAATTAATATTTAATCAGTCATGACTTAAAGGTAATCTTGTAAAAAACAAAAACAAAGAAACAAAAAGCACCACACTTGTATAATGTTATTAGTCATCTTCCAAATGAGGCTACCTCACCATAATGTTGAAGGTTTGACTTTTCTTTGAAGATCATTTTCTTCCCACTTGAAAATAAGTCCCTGATAGATATCACACATAATACATTTAGTCCCACTGCATCTGAATTTCCATGCTTTGAGAAAATTAGTTACTCTAATTCTGATAGTCGGCTGAATATGAGCCAGCAGTGTGCTCAGGTGGCCAAGAAGGCCAGCAGCATCCTGGCTTGTATAAGAAGTAGCGTGGCCAGCAGGTCTAGGGAGGTGATTGTCCCCCTGTACTCAGCTCTGGTGAGGCCGCACCTTGAGTACTGTGTTCAGTTTCAGGTCCCTCGCTACAAGAAGGACATGGAGGTGCTCGAGCGAGTCCAGAGAAGGGCGACGAGGCTGGTGAGGGGTCTGGAGAACAAGTCTTCTGAGGAGCGGCTGAGGGAGCTGGGGTTGTTCAGCCTGGAGAAGAGGAGGCTCAGGGGAGACCTCATCGCTCTCTATAGGTACCTTAAAGGAGGCTGTAGAGAGGTGGGGGATGGTCTATTCTCCCACGTGCCTGGTGACAGGACGAGGGGGAATGGGCTAAAGTTGCGCCAGGGGAGGTTTAGGTTGGATATTAGGAAGAACTTCTTTACCGGAAGGGTTGTTAGGCATTGGAATGGGCTGCCCAGGGAAGTGGTTGAGTCGCCATCCCTGGAGGTCTTTAAGAGACGTTTAGATGTAGCCCTTAGTGATATGGTTTAGTGGAGGTCTTGTTAGTGTTAGGACAGAGGTTGGACTAGGTGATCTTGGAGGTCTCTTCCAACCTCGACGATTCTGTGATTCTGTGATTCTGTAATTCTTACCAATTCCTTTGTAATCCTGGGGGCATACCCATTCCTTTTTCAGAGTCCTTACCCTCACAAAGTTTTCCTAATTCCTTTTCTATTTCTAGCAATTCCTTCTTTTACTGAATTCAACTTCTCATCCTTTTAGCCTAGGGACCTTCAACATTTACCTTCTCTCTTTCAAAAGAATTAACACAGTCAGCCTCAAAACAGCAGTTTTTCATTTTTCTTACCTTCCTTTCCAGACTGCCAATTTCCAATTGCCAGCTCTGTTCACCCAGGAGAACTGTGATGCCCTCTCAAGCATATATTGAGAGAGGGAGTTAGGAGAATCTTATCAAGTAGAGATAGAGCGCTGACAGTATTGAACTAGTGGATGCTACTTAGCGTCTTTTCTACCTATTGTGCGTTGTGCAAATTAATTAAAGTAAGAAGCCTTGGGCCCCTTACCATGGTTAGTCTCTTGATAAGAGTGTGAGCCTATCTTAAGAAACTGGCAGAAACTGGTCCTGCGGATGGACAAGAGCCAAGGAGTCTGCACAAAGACAAGAGGTCAACTAGCGGTGACGAGGAAGAGTCACCAACCTTCATCCCCATGACCCCCGGCGACCACCAACAGGAGACACTGTGCAAGCATGATGGGAGGAGCTTATGGAAATGACTTGAACTAATTTTAATATGAAGTGGGGACAGGTTATGAATATGTATAGGCACATTGTGAAACTTCATGCATATGTAACTCTTTACTGCATATAACCATGGCAAGTTGCCGTGTTGTGTGCGCACGACTTTGGTGGGACTACCCCCGTGATGCCCAGCGCTGAATAAACATACCTACTTTACAATATTACTGATTGTGGAGTCCATTTTCTGCAAGTCAGTATTGTGCCCATTACTCATAGAATCATAGGATATCCCAAGCTGGAAGGGACCCACAAGGATCATCAAGTCCAACTGCTGGGTCCCCAAAGGACCACCCAAAAAATCAGACCACGTGTATGAGAGCATTGTCCAAAAGCTTCTTGAATTCCGGCAGGCTCGGTGCCGTGACCACTTCCCTGGGGAGCCTGTTGCAGTGCCAGACTACCCTCTCTGTGAAGAACCTTTTCCTGATATCCAGACTGAACCAACCCTGCCACAGCTTCAAGCTGTTCCCTCGGGTCTTATCACTCGTCACCAGAGAGAAGAGATAAGCGCCTGTGTCCTGGTTTCGGCTAGGATAGAGTTAATTTTCCACATTACTATTATTATTATTATTACCATTATTACCATTATTATTATTTTCCTTTTTTTTTTCTATCCTAATAAACTGTCTTTATCTCAACTCTCAAGCTTTCATGTTTTTTTTCCTGATTCTCTCCCCCATTCCACGGGGGGAGGGAAAACGGCTGTGTGGAGCTTAGCTGCCGGCCGGGTTAAACAACAATAGTCCTTTTGGTGTCCAGTGTGGGGCATGAAGGGTTGAGATAATGACAGATCTGATCAGAGCATGTTAAAACAAAATTATTATAAGCATTACATCAGTTTAATAGTTGCTAATCACAATGCTGATTTTTTTGATCTGGGGTCTGCTATGTCTTTTTCATGAATTTAATTATATAGCACATTACTTACTGTATGTGATCCCTGTTATGCTGCTTATCTTTTCCGGGGGCCGGTTTAAGGTTATTATTTTGCTGTCCTGTGTAACACTGGCTTATGATATGATAAAATTGCTGGTCATGAGACTAACCTGGTATTTGTACTCAGCATTGCCGTCAACTCCATACTTTAGAAACTATATCTCAGAAATTATTACACCTTTTACCTTTTTTCCTCAGGGAGCCAATCTATGGAGGGGACAGGGGGAGGTTTTTTTTCCCACTTGTTCACTCTCCCTTTCTTCTTCACCCCCTTCTTCTCCTCCAGGCAAGTTACGATAGCTCTTCAAAGCTTTGAATATCCTTTGGCTGTTCAAGACCAGCATGTTCTTACTGTTATGTCTCCCAAATGTGCTTCAGGTTTAGTTTAAGGTTAAACAACTACTGAGGAATGCCATCCAGAGATCTGTCCTGAGGCGGGATAGTTATGAGTGGCAGGGAGTGTGGGAGGATATGGGCAGGCATCTAGAGCAGTGGGCACCTCCAGTGCTTTGGAAATTGACCTCTGAACAAATGCAGAATCTTAAAAAACTGGGAGAATGCTTGAAAAAGGTGTGTCATGACCCTGGCAATTCCAAAGAGACACAAATCACTGCAACGTGCTGGGGCTTGGCCTATACTTACCAAGATGAAATAGACTCCACTATAACCCCAGTGACAGACCCTGCAGCCACTCCAACCCCTGAGACTGGCCCTACAGCTGTTCCAACCCATGCGGCAGGCCTCAAAGCTGGGCAAGGGAAACAAAATGTACCAGTGTCAGTTGCCCCTGTATTCAAGATGAAACAGCGGATGAGACAGTGAGGTCGCTTAGAAAGCAGAAGAACTCCTACTCAGACTGCGGGGGAAGAAGACGACGAAGCGGCTACTCCAAAGTGGCTTGTCCATCAGAGTGTGGTGGTTTTACCTTGCTAGGCAGCTGAACACCACAACCACTCTCTCACTCCCTCTCCTCAGAAGAGGAGGGGAAGAAGAAAAGGAAAGAAACAACTCACGGCTTGACATAAGGATAATTTCATTAAAGCAAAAAATAATTATTAAGGGAAAATTATTATTAATTAAATAAGTTAAATAAAGGGAAAAGGGAAAGGGGAAAAGAGGGAAAAAAAGCACAAAAACAACAACAAAAAACAACAACAAGCAAAGGCCATGTGGAAATGCAGAGGAAAGAAATTATTCTCTACTTTCTACCAATGAGCGATGCTTGACCACAACCTTGAAGCAGGGCCTCAACACGCGTAGCCGTTGTTCAGGAGGACAGATGTTTTCACAACGAGAGCCTGTGGGTTGAGATAGAGACAGTTTATTAAGACAGGAAAATAATAATAACAATAATAATAATAATGTGTACGAAACAAGTGATGCACAATGCAATTGCTCACCAACCGCTGACCGATGCCCAGCCTATCCCCGAGCAGCCGCCCCCCCCCCACCCCGGCTAGCCACCCCTATATATTGTTCAGCATGACGTCAGATGGTATGGAATACCCCTTTGGCCAGTTTGGGTCAGCTGTCCTGGGTCTGTCCCCTCCCAGCTCCTGCTGCATCCCTAGCCTGCTCGCTAGCAGGACAGAGCGAGAAGCTGAAAAGTCCTTGGCTTGGTGTAAGCAACAATTAAAACATCAGCATGTTATCAACACTCTTCTCATCCTAATCCAAAATATAGCACCCTACCAGCTACTAGGAGGAAAATTAACTCTATCCTAAGTGAAAGCAGGACACAGGGTATCACAGCAGTCCATTTGGTGCCCAATTTGGGGCACAAAAGGTTGAGATAATGACAGACCTGACCAGAGTGTGTTCAAACAAAATTGTTATAAGCATTAGATCAGTTTAATAATCGCTAATCACAATGTTGATCTCAGGTCAGCTGTGCCTGTTTTCCAAATTCAGTTATATAGCACATTACTGTGGGAGTGTGGCCATGGGGGTCGACAAACCCCATGCTCGGTGGTAACATGGGACTCTTAACGATGAGACCAACAGGAATGTAAAGAGTTGAGAGGGAACAAAGAAGGGTGATTCAGGAGACACCTTGTTGTCTCGGGTTGCTTGTTCTCCAGCCCTTAAGGCATGGGAGTTGCTGGGTGTTTGCTGTTGCCGGGCAAAGTTGTTGACCAATGAATAGTTAGTGGAAAGGTACTGCTGTGGGGCGAATGGTATAGGAAGGGAGCCTGTCCTGAATAAGGGGTACAATGAAGTTGTGCCCTCACTCTGAGAGATATAGAGTTATACCCTCAGTAAGGGAGAGCTGAAGTTATGTCATCAATAAAGAAGTAGTAGTTACTGATCCTGAAAGAACCCTGGTGTCCGTGTGGTCGTTTGGCCACACATTACTTACTTTATGTGTTCCCTGTCATGCTGTTTATCCTTTCTGGGAACTGGTTTAAGGTTATTATTTTACTGTACTGTTTAACACTGGCTTATGATATGATGAAATTCCTGGTCATGAGATAAATTTGGTATTTGTACTCAGCACTGCCGTCACCTCCATACTTCGGAAACCATATCTGGGAAACTATTAATAATTACATCTTTTATCTCTTCTCCTCAGGGAGCCAGTCTATGGGGCGTGCAAGGGGAATGCTTTTTCCCACTTGTTCACTTTCCCTTTCTCCTTCACCTCCCCCTTTCCATCCAAACTAGTTACGATAGTACTTCAAAACTTTCAATATCCTTGGGATGTTCAAACCAGCATGTTCTTATTGTTATGTGTCCTGAATGCCTTTCAGGTTTTGCTTAAGGTCAAACATCTACTTAAGAATGCCATCCAGAGATCTGTCCTGAGGCAGGATAATTATGAGTGGTGGGGAGTGTGGGAGGATATGAGTGGGCACCTCCAATGCTTTGGAACTTCACTCCTTAACAAGAGCAGAATCCTCAAAAACTGGCAGGATGCTTGAAAAATATCTCATGACCCCAGCAATTCCAAAGAGACACAAATCACTGCAATGTGCTGGGGCTTGGCCGATGCTTACCGAGCCGCAATCAATGCCACTTCAACCCCTGTGACAGGCCCCATGGCTGGGCTGGAGAACCAAGCTGTGCCAGTATCAGTTGCCCCTATATGCAAGATGAAACAGTGGATGAGAATTCAGGTCATTTAGAAAGGAATGGAACTCCTGTGCTGGGTCTGTCTGGGATGGAGTTAACTTTCCCTGCAGCAGCCCACACAGTGCTGTGTTCTGCACTCGTAGCTAGAACAGCACTGGTATCACTCCAGTGTTGTGTCTATTGCTGCACAATACTGGCACAGCATCAGGACTCCCTCCAAGCCCCCAAGAGCCAGCAGGCTGGGGGTGGGCAAGTGATGGGGAGGGGACATCACCAGGGCAGCTGACCTGAACCAACCAAAGGGATATTCCATACCATATGATGTCACATTCAGCAATAAAAGGGGGGGGCTCTCGTGGTGGAAGGGCCTGTCCTTCCAAACAACCGTTACGCGTATTGAGGCCCTGCTTCCCAGGATGTGGACGAACATTGCTCGTTGATAGGAAGTAGAGAGTAACCTTTTTTTTCCTCTCTCTCTGTGCTTCCGCATGGCCTTTTTTTTTTTTTCCCTTTCCCTTTTCCCTTTAATTAAATCATCCTTATCTCAGACCTTGAGCTCTTTGTGTCGTATTTTCTCCCCCTTCCTCTTTGAGGAGGGGGAGTGAGAGAGCGGCCGTGGTGGAACTCGGCTGCCCACCTGAGTAAAACCAACACAACTCCTACTCAGACAGGGGAGGAACAAGGCAGGCTGCTCCGAAGTGGCTGGGCCATCAGAGAAACAGGAGGATGAAGAGGAAAATACCATAAAAGCATCAATAACTACCCAATTCCTTGTTGCGTTAAAGGGTAAGGAAGTGTGGCAGGACCTAAACCCCCTTGTGTTCCAGCTTGTCCTCAGATATCAGAGGGACTGGGGACTGCTGGGCTTGGATTCTGAGTGACACCCAATTTGGCACTATAACTGATCACTTTCAATAAAACTTGGTATAACCAAGAGTTCGAATCTCACCCAATAGGCATCCCGGGGGTGGGGTGGGTGGCGGAATGAGGTTCAGCCTGTTGACTGATCCCAGAAGCCAGCGATGTCCTTCCAACTTGTCTGTGATGGTGTCTTCCCTCAAATTTTTCTTCTCTTGAGCCATTTTTACACTATTTTCTTACTTTTAGGTGGAGCTTGAGTGACTCTAGTTATACGTGTCTTCGTTGTGATTGGTATAATTTTTTCTTGCTTTTGTTTTAAAGGTATAGGCTCAGAGAAATTCAGAGATCATGCTCAGTGAGGGGCGGTCGCACCTTGGAGACGGGTAGCCTTTTGGATGGAGGTGTGTTTTGGCATTATGTTGAGATTACAAGGAGCAAAGTTCACCCAGAGGACATGATTTGGTTATCAGTTAGACCCAGGGCTGGCTATGCAATCAGTTCCACAGTACCATCCAGTTCCCCATCCCTGCAGTGATAGCACAGAGCCTGACCATGGTGTTTACACTCCTCTCCACCCTCTGTGCTATATCTCTTAGAGTCAGCACAACAAGCTCCTCTGGTATTACCAATACCTAACATTGCAGGCTATATTGCCGAGGGGGCTACTGTCGAACAGATTCCTTGCATATCTGCCACATATCACCCTGGAAGTTTCCTCAGTGCTGAACCTTCTCTTAAGATGTGGACATACCTTTAGTCTCAATAAGTCACCTCCAGCAATTATTCCACATCCCTATTCCAGGGTGACCTATGAAATATGCAAAAAGATTTCAGCCATCATCCAGGTGAGCACATTGCCACCTGGATGCTCCTGTGCTGGGATAATGGGGCCAATAGCCTGGAATTAGAGGGTAGGGAAGCTAGGCAGCTGGGATCCCTTGCTCTGGAAGCAGGCACTGACAAAGCAATTGGAAAAGGAGCACAAGTCTTCACCCTCTGGAGGCATCTCCTGTCAGGTGTGAAGGAAAAGTATCCCTTCAAGGAAGACTTTGTATGTCAACCAGACAAGTGGACCACCATGGAGAGGGTGTGGTGGTTTTACTGTGCTAGGCAGCTGAACACCACAACCGCTCTCTCACTCCCCCTCCTTAGAAGAGGAGGGGAAGAAGTAAAGGAAAGAACAACTCACGGGTTGAGATAAGGATAATTTTATTAAAGGGAAAAAATAATTATTAAGGAAAGCTTATTAGGAGGGTTAGAGAGAGTCCTGATGCTGTGCCAGCACTGCTCAGCAGCAGACACAACACTGGCACGATACCACTGCTGTTCTAGCTACAAGTGCAGAACACAGCACTGTATGGGCTGCTGCAGGGGAAGTTAACATCCCAGCCAGACCCAGTACACCTGGGTTGGAGGGCACCACAAGGATTATCTAGTTCCAACCCCTCTGCCATAGGTAGGGATGCCACCCACTGTATCAGGTTGCTCAGGGCCTTATCTAACCTGGTCTTGAACACCTCCAGGGATGGGGCATCCACAACCTCTCTGGGCAACCTGTTCCAGTGCCTCACTAACCTCTGAGTGAAGAATTTGCTTCTAAACTCTAATCTAAAACTCCTTCTAACCTCTTATCTAAATCTCCCCTCTTTTAGTTTAAAATCATTCCCCCTTGTCCTATCATTATCTACCCGAGTAAAGTCCTTCTCCACCCTTTTTTAAGACCCCTTTAAGTACTGAAAGGCTGAAATGAAGTCACTGCGGAGCCTTCACTTATGTAGGTTGAACAACCCCAGCTCTCTCAGCCTTTCTTCGTAGGAGAGGTTCTCCAGCCCCTTGATCTTCTTCGTGGCCCTCCTCTGGACCTGTTCTAACAGATCAACATCCTTCTTGTGCATCTGAGGTCTCCAGACCTGGATGCAGTACTCCAGGTGGGGCCTCACAAGGGCAGAGTAGAGGGGGACAATCACCTCCCTTGACCTGCTGGCCACACTTCTATTGATGCAGCTCCAGATGCAGTTGGCCTTCTGGGATGCAAGCACGCACAGCTGGCTCATGTCAAGCTTTTCATCCATCAGAACCCCCAAGTCCTTCTCTGCAGTGCTGCTCTCAATGAGTTCTTTTAGTCTGTACTCAAGTCCGGGTTTGCCCCAGCCCACGTGCAGCACCCTGCATTTAGACTTGTTGAACCTCATTAGGTTCATGTGGGCCCACTTCTCCAGCCTGTCCAGGTCCCTTTGGATGGAGTCCCTTCCTTCTATTTTATCAACCGCACCACTCAGCTTGGCGTCATCTGCAAAATTGCTGAGGGTGCACTCAATCCCACTATGTCGTTGAAGATATTAAACAGTAGAGGTCCCAGGACAATCCCCCATGGTACACCACTCGTCACTGGCCTCCACTTGGACATAGATCCAAGTGCCACTCTCTGGGTGCGACCTTCAAGCCAATTCCTTATCCACTGAATAGTCCACCCATCAAATCCATCTCTCTCCAATTTGGAGACCAGGATGTCATGTTGGAACATGCCAAAGGCCTTGCAGAAGTCCAGGTAGATGACATCAGTCAGTCTTCCTTTGTCAACTGATGCAGTCACTCAATCATGGAAGGCCACCAGATTGGTCAGGCACGATTTGCCCTTGGTAAAGCCATGCTGGCTGTCCTGGATCACCTCTTTGTCTTGTATGTGCCTCGACATTGCTTCCAGGAGGATCTTTTCCATAATCTCGCCAGGCACAGACGTGAGGCTCACTGGTCTGTAGTTCCCTGGGTTCTCCTTTCTACCCTTTTAAAAAATGGGAGCGATGTTTCCCTTTTTCCAGTCACCAGGGACTTTGCCTGACTGCCAGGAATTTTCAAATGTAATGGAGAGAGGTTTGGCAACTCCATCAGCCAATTCCTTCAGGACTCTGGAATGAATGTCATCAGGCCCCATAGACTTGTACTTGTTTATTTTCATCAGGTGGTCTTGAACCTGCTCTTTGCTTACAGTGGAAAGGACTTTGCTTCCCCAGCCTCCATCTACAGGTTCAGGAAAACAAGAGATGTGGGAAGTCTAACTGGCAGTGAAGACTGAAGCAAATAAGTTGTTGAGTACCTCAGCCTTCTCCATGCCTGTTGTTACCAGTTCACCCTTCTCATTTATCAGAGGGGGTACACTCTCCTTGTCCTTTCTTTTCTGAGCAATGTACCTATAGAATCCCTTCTTGTTAGTCTTTGCATCCCTTGCCAAGCTCATTTCCATCTGTGCCTTGGCTTTCCTGATCCCATCCCTGCACATCTGGACAGCATCCCTCTACTCTTGCCAGGCCACATGTCCCTGCTTCCACTGCCTGGGCATTTCCTTCTTGCACCTCAGTTTGACCAGCAGGTCCTTGTTCAGCCATGCTGGTTTCCTGCCCTCCCTGCTCGCTTTCTTACACAGGAGGGTGGAGAGTTCTTGTGCTCTAAGGAAAACATCCTTAAAGAGTTGCCAGCTCTGTTCAGCTCCTTTGTCCCTAAGGACAGTGTTCCAGGGGATCTCATCTACTAAGTCTTTAAATAGCTTGAATTTTGCTCTTTGGAAGTTCAGGGTCCTGACTTTGCTCTTTGCCATGATTCTATGATTCTAATGGCTTCAGATGCAATGGTTACACAAAGAAAAACACTGACTGGTAATTAGGTTATGGGATTTTATTTTCAGGAATTGCTGTCTCACACGTCTTACATTGCCAGTGAAGAGACTGTTTCAAAAACAACTTGTTTATTCGTGTAACCTAGCTATGGCAACATCATATGAACTACAAAGACTCCTCTACTGTGCAGCAAGATTAGACTTTGAAATTCCAAGGTTATTCTTAGCATCTCACTGTAATCGTCTAAGTTAGCAAATTCTTAATCAGTTTGTTTCTTCTGAATTTACTGGAGCTCTTATTAGGAAATTGGTGGTACTGATTTCAACCCATTTCAAATATATCTTGCCAATGGCTCCTTTTCTGAGTGTCTTGGAAAGCATGAAAGACATCTTTCCATGGTTTATCTTTCCTCTTCCCCTCCACTCTACAAGTCATAGAATCATAGAATCATAGAATCATAGAATCATAGAAAGGCTTGGGTTGGAAGGGACCTTAAAGATCATCTAGTTCCAACCCCCCCGCAATAGGCAGGGATGCCACCCACTAGATCAGGTTTGCCAGGGCCCCATCCAGCCTGGTCTTGAACACCTCCAGGGATGGGGCATCCACAGCCTCTCTGGGCAACCTGTTCCAGTGCCTCACCACCCTCTGAGTAAAGAACTTCTTCTTAACATCCAATCTAAATCTCTCCTCTTTCAGTTTAAAAACATTCCCTCTTGTCCTATCATTATCTACACAAGTAAAGAGTCCCTCTCCATCCTTTTTATAAAAACCCTTTAAATATTGAAAGGCTGCAGTGAAGAAGTACCCAAGCCGCTCTCAGAAAGCTCACTAGAAAGCTTCATCAAAATCAATATCTCCAACAAACTGTGCCACTGAAAGACAGGTTCTTGCACTGGCTTGCTTGCAGTCAGCAGCTTTTGTGTCTCCCCACCCAGGCATACTACTTTAGCCTGCATTTGGGTATTTGAGCTTTCCTTCTTGCCACCTGAGGTGGGGCAAAGTTAATTTTAAATGCTTTGAACTCTCTTACCCAAATTGCCAGGACTTCCCTGTGCCTCTTACGCCTGTCTTAAACTGAACAGCCCCAAAGGGCTCAAGCGCTGGAGACTAGGTAGCTGCTGTGGTACAAACCTAGCAGGCAGAGATGGTGGAGATGGTGGAGCAGGACTCTTTCTGCTGACTGTGCCTGACCTTGCCATCTCTGGTAATGATTTTGTCTCCTGCAAAAGGTGATAGCTCTGAGAAGGATAACATTGGGTGTTCTGGGGATATTATCTACTTACATGCAGATTTCTGCAGGATCTAATCAAGGATGTTTTTCTCTGCTGCTTTGTGCAGCATGTGGTCAGATTTTACCAGGTCAGGGACAACCATCTTTTTCCTCAAAGCAGTTTTAACAACAGCTTTTAACAATGTCAAGCATCTCTGTCAAGGTACTGTATGCAGCGTTCTGTAGATATCCTCTGTATTTCTTCATTAATTATCCTGTAAAAACTTAGAATACATCTGTGGATGTAATAAAATATGACTTTGTTTTGCTGCTAATGTTACATGAAAGTTTACCTACAATATTAAATCATTCATGCGTTTAATATACCTGTACTCTGGGATCAAGATGTGAGTTCTGATACAATGAAGGGGTAAAAGCTTTCAGACAGGAGAAATGAAGACGAGTGAATGATGTGATCATGCAGGAAAACCAAGGTATGTTTGTCAGCTATAGTCAATTCTCCATTTTCTAGGTTAATGATGGTTTTGAACACCCAAGACAATGTGATAGCACGAGAAGCAGCTGAAAGCACAATGAAGAAATGTCTCATGAATATTTAAGAGGTAACCATAAACAAATTTCTGACTCATTTTCTAAAGACATAATGACAGAAGTGGGTCTTGAAATCTGATAAGAATGAGAAGTTATAACCTGGGTAAACCAGCTTGGAGTAAGGTGCCAGTGTGCTGCCAGTGTGCTCTGGCAGCCAGGAGGGCCAACTGTATCCTGGGGTTCATCAAGCACGGCATTGCTAGTCAGTAGAGGGAACTGATTGTCCCTCTCTACTCTGCGCTGGTGCAGCCTCACCTCGAGTACTGTGTGCAGTTTCCGGCACCACAGTACAAAAAGGATGTGAAACTGTTGGAGAGTGTCCAGAGGAGGGCGACGAAGATGGTGAAGGGCCTAGAGGGGAAGACATATGAGGAGCAGTTGAGGTCACTTGGTCTGTTCAACCTGGAAAAGAAGAGGCTGAGGGGAGACCTCATCGTGGTCTACAGCTTCCTCACGAGGGAGAGTGGAGGGGCAGGCGCGCATCTATTCTCTTTAGTGACCAGTGATAGGACCTGCGGGAATGGTGTCAAGCTGCGACGGGTAGGTTCAGGCTGGACATCAGGAAGAGGTTCTTCACTGAGAGGTTTGTTGAGCACTGGAACAGGCTCCCCAGTGAAGTAGTCACTGCATCAAGCCTGTTGGAGTTTAAGAAGTGTTTGGACTGTGCACTTAGTCACATGGTCTGAATTTTTGGGACTTTGGACTCGATGATTCTTGTGGGTCCCTTCCAACTCGGGATATTCTATGATTCTATGATTCTAAGGTCATAAAAAGGGTGGAGATATTTGCTGGAAGAGTAAATGAACAAAGATTACTTACACAGGCTAGGTCAGAATTATGAACTCTATTGAAGGGAAAGAAAAGGGATTTAAAGAAGTGACATGGTAGGGGAATAAAAGCAAAGGTTAAAAAAAGCTAAAAAGCAAAGGTAAAAAACAATTAGCTAGATCTTAGTACAGGAACGATCTTAAAATTTGTGGCAATTTTCATTAAGTAGGTGGTAGACATGGGAGTAAGTGAAGAGGAAGTCATGGATGGAAGATGAAAGAATGAAAGGTAGAGGACTGAGCACAGTGCAGTGGTGGATGGATGAAGCAGAGCTTATAGCTCTTTGTCATGGAGGCTGATGGTTTTAGATATGATGATGGAAGACAAGGCAGTAGAGAACATTTTAAAAGAAATTAAGTAACCTCATTTGGACTAGCCTAAGCTTAAGGTCAGATGGCATTTAGAAAATCATGGGGAGAAAGGCTGAGATGTGAATTTGGATAGAGAAAGATTGTGGAGAAGTAGCATCTACAAATCAGGATAAAGAACAAAGTGGGCAGCTGTTCTATATTGCATGAAGTTATAAAATTGGGAAATACTTTAATATGGCAGTTAGTAGTGGTCCTGATTTTCTGCAATACTTTGGTTACACTTTTATTTAACTCTTTTTAGATAAACTAGACATCGAGCATTTATATGTAAATAAATGTTGAGCAACATGAGACACTCCCTACTTACCGTCACAAAACATGAGAACTCAGTATTCTTACCCTACACCTCCTCTTTGGTATATCCTTTATTACAGCAAACACGGATTCCCCAAACTGCTGTATTCATTGTGCTCTTTTGATATAGTATATCTACAGATAATAGAAAAGAAGCATGTTAACACAGTAACAAAGAAAGTAGCCTATCTGTGGCAGTATGAAGCTCCATGAAGCATCACAGCAAGGTATATTAGCCTGGGTTGCTGTGGCAGGGTTACTCATCTAAACTAGAGTTAACATCTCTGGATTATGCTGCTGCCTGCAGAAAAGACATGCCCTAAGTTAGAAGAAAGGTCCGTCCCCCCCCCTCCAGACTAGCCCTCTTAAAATAGCACTGACAGATTAAAGTTTCACCATACAAACCAAGATGAATTTCTGTGGATGAAAGTAACACAATGCAGGCAGGCATTAATAGCTACCATTCCTTCAGAGGCCACCCTGAACTACTAACAGAGAGGATTATGTCAACTTTAAATTTTAAATACAAATGAAATGGACTGGCAACCAAATATAAGTCTATTTTTTCCACTGATCTCCAGCAAGAGCATAATATATTCCTTCATTTATTATTAAATCATTTTTTGGATCTAATTTTTCTAAAAATAAGATTTCAAATTTTCTTAGAATATTTTAACAATCCCATTGGAGATTAAGACCTATAACTAATATAAAACAAGTATCATGTTAAATAAATGTTTTGCAGTCAATAGAAAAGGAAAATGCTCAGTATCTTTCAAACACAGCCTCTGAGAACAGCAAAAAATGTTTTAATAAACCTCCCTTTTCTCTGCCCCCTACGTTACTCTATTCTGCATTAAACAAAGGCTTATTATTTTTGTTGCTGAGTAAATTAGCCCATTCTTGCTTAAACGTGTTACTCTAGATTAAAAACATAAGGCTGTAAAAATAACTGGTTGGACTGTTTTAAACTGTTGATGTTAATCTCCAGTTTGGCATGAAGAAATTTACTATAAAACCTGTTTAGGATCACCGATGCAACTCTGTCCCACAGCTGCAAGAAATAAGAGAGATTTGTAATCATCCAAGTGTACAGACCTCAGTGACTGAAAGTCTCCTTAGCACAAAGCTAAAATGCATAACCAAAAATGGCCCATTCTCTTTCTGCCTTAATTTGAAAGCAAATTTGAAAGCAAAATCTGAGATGGAATATGTGTGGGGAGTCTCCCTCGCGGCGTGGGGGGGCGATGATGACTGAATCCTATTAAGTGAGGAAGAGGCAGGAGGCTACTGGGGCCTCGGAGTGTTTTTAACCATTGCACTGGGTGATCAAAATTACTCTTTGACTACATGAGCTGCCTATTGGGCTGGGGGCATGGACTCACAAGAATGAGGAGATCCCCTTGTTACTAAGACCTCAGGGTTCTCCAATTTGCCTGTGTCTGTGCAAAAAGTAGCCTGCATACAAGCGATGTATGAGAGGGATGTGTTAAGGAGCTCCCCGATGCTAGCCCCTATTGATCCGTCAAGGTTAACTCCCCTTATCCATGGCCTCCCGGACAGCCTAAAGACCTATGTAGCTAATGTCCAGGACTGCATACAAACTGCCCGTGTTATGAATGCTGCCGCAGCTGCTGCACAACCCCCACGGGAGCAGGTCCCTGTAACTACCTGGAGTGAGTTTGTTCAAGAGATAGTGAATTATGGATGTTGTATGGATTGGGTTGAATCAACCACGGGGAAACCACCAGAACCACCCTGATGGATTTGTCTGGTCCATACCACTGAGCCTAAGCCAGAGTTCAAACCAAAATTGGACAAGAAACATAACGACCTGTGGCATAGAGCCTTGGCATTGGGAGCACCATGACAATTACTGTATGGTATATCCACCATCAGCCTCAGAACTCTGATACAATTGCTAAGGCAGGGATTTTTGCTTCAGCAGGGAGAAGCCAGCCAGCAGGAGATGACAGATCAATTCCTGTTATATCTGTGCCTTCAGCCCCACAACAGAATCTAATAGATTTAGCAGATTCCCCAACAAAAAACTTGCATCACCAGGTAGGGCAGTGAGCCACCCTGCTCAGCAGGTGTTAGCTATATGATGGTTCTTTGATAAAGACTATGAACCCGCCATTCACATCCCAATAGGACTGAAGATTTTTGTAGATTTCCTTATTGACAGTAATTACTAATGAAACAGCAGAGGACCTGAACATTAAGTCTGGTCACCGTAAAGTAAAATTTACACTATTTGTGCATCCGTGATCGTGATAATTCAATATACATTGAATATGACTGGACTTAATAGTGCCAAATTGGGTATCACTCAGAATCTAAGCCCAGCCGACCACAGCCCTTCTGATATCTGAGGACAAGCTGGAACACAAGTGGGTTTAGGTCCTGCTAAACTTCCTTACCCTTTAACACAACACAGACTTACCTGTGGGAGGTCAGTGACACCAGCATGTGTTGAGGCTGTTAACACCTTGCACTCTCTGGAGAGAACAACCCCTTGAACTAGCTTTCTGGGGACGAACCAAAAGGGAATCAAAAGACCCTTGGCAATACCCTAAGACAGGGATTGCAGTTGGATGGGCCCTGGAATCAATTTTCATGCCTCAAGTCACAGCATTCCAGAACTGAAGGATGTTGTATAACCTCACCGGACAGATTGAAGCACTGGATAGTGCTACTTATGTCGAGTTGGAAGAATTGAATGTCCAACTAAAGGCCACATCGAACATGGCACTACAGAATAGACTGACATTAGATTTGTTATTCTTGCATGAAAATGGAGTGTGTGGATACTTGAACTTGGCCAACAATACTTGCTGCATCCATATACCAAATGTAACACAAGAATTTAATGAACAACTACACAGCATGAGGCGTGTGGCAAAAGCGAGTAGGGACCTTAGAGAAAGCATGGAAGGAGGATGGTGGAACAAACTTTTGCATGGATTAGGATTCTCACTATCAGGATGGCTTGATTCTTTATTGCGATCTACGTTGACAGTAATCATTTGTTGTGGTTTAACCCGGTGGGCAGCTAAGCACCACACAGCCATTTGCTCACCCTCCCCCCTCCCTCTCTGGGATGGGGGAGAGAATTAGAAAGAAATGAAAGCCTGTGGGTTGAGATAAAGACAGTTTATTAGGACAGAAAACAAAGGAAAATAATACCTAATGATAATGATAATAGTATTGCTACTAATAATGTGTACAAAACAAGTGATGCACAATGCAATTGCTCACCAACCGCTGACCCAGCCTATCCCCGAGCAGCCGGTCCCCCTACCCCGGCTAGCCACCCACATTAATTGTTTAGCATGACGTCAGATGGTATGGAATACCCCTTTGGCCAGTTTGGGACAGCTGTCCTGGGTCTGTCCCCTCCCAGCTCCTGCTGCACCCCTGGACTGCCCGCTGGCAGGACAATGTGAGAAGCTGAAAAGTCCTTGGCTTAGTGTAAGCACTGCTCTGCAACAATTAAAACATCAGTGTGTTATCAACCTTATTCTCATCCTAAATCCCAAACACAGCACCCTGCCAGCTACTAGGAGGAAAATTAACTCTATCCTAGCCAAAACCAGGACATCGTTGTAATTATTATGTTTTGTTTGCTATTAGCTTGTATCAAATCTATGCTAACCTGGGTGTTGATTTGTGAAGCATGCATGGTGTCTAGATGAACTGAATTAGAGCTGTATCCAGGTGGAGAGGAAACAAATTCTAACATAAGGGATCATAGAATCTTAGCATATCCCGAGTTGGAAGGGACCCATAAGGATCATCAAGTCCAACTCCTGGCACCGCACGGGTCTACCCAAAATTTTAGACCATGTGACTAAGTGCACAGTCCAAACGCTTCTTAAATTCAGACAGGCTTGGTGCAGTGACTACTCCCCAGAGCCTGTTCCAGTGTGCGACCACCCTCTCGGTGAAGAACCTCTTCCTGATGTCTAGCCTAAACATCCCCTGCCTCAGCTTCACACCGTTCCCACGGGTCCTATCACTGGTGATTACAGAGAATAGGTCAGCGCCTGCCTCTCCACTCCCCCTCCTGAGGAAGTTGTAGACTGCGATGAGGCCCCCCCTCAGCCTCCTCTTCTCCAGGCTGAACAGGCCCAGTGACCTCAGCCGCTCCTCATATGTCTAATGTCCTCATCTGGATACCCCAGCATGATTTGGATATCGAATTGAGTGACTATAGTGTGGTGGGTTTATGTGGCAAGGTTTTGGTAGCCGGAGGGCCATAGGGGTGGCTTCTGCAAGAAGAATCCAGAAGCTGTCACATGTTAGATAAGGGCCCCGCCGCTGGCCGGAGCTGGGCCAATAAGTGATATTGTTTGCATGTGTGTGAGAGCATATTTAAGACAGGGAAAAAAACTTGCTGGGGAACAGCAGCTGGGAGAGAGAGGAGTGAGAAACAGCCTTGCAGGAGCCAAGGTCAGGGAAGAAGGAGGGGGAGAGGAGCTCCAGGTGCCGGAGCAGAAGTCCCCTGTGGCCTGTGGAGAGGACCATGGTGAAGCAGGCTGTCCACCCTGCAGCCCATGGTGTACCATGGTGGAGCAGGGTTCCATGTTGCAGCCCGTATAGGAGACCACGGTGGAGCAAGTGAACATGCACTGATGGAGACTGCGGCCTGTGGAGGACCGTCGCCAGAACAGATTCCGGGCCGTACCTGTAGCCCGTGGAGAGGAGCCCACGCAGGAGCAGGTGACCTGGCAGGAGCTTGTACTGGGTCTGGCTGGGATGTTAACTTTCCCTGCAGCAGCCCATACAGTGCTGTGCTCTGCACTTGTAGCTAGAACAGCAGTGGTATCACACCAGTGTTGTGTCTGCTGCTGAGCAGTGCTGGCACAGCATCAGGACTCTCTCTAACCCTCCCAGAGGCAGCAGGCTGGGGGTGGGCAAAAAGTGATAAAGGAACATCACCAGGGCAGCTGACCTAAACCAACCAAAGGGATATTCCGTACCATATGATGTCACACTCAGCAATAAAAGGTGGAAAAAGGAGGAAGAGGGGAGGGGTGGGCTCTCGTTGTGAAAACGTCTGTCCTCCTCCCGAACACCGGCTACGTGCATTGAGGCCCTGCTTCAAGGACGTGGTCAAGCATCGCTCATTTGTGGGAAGTAGAGAGTAATTTCTTTCCTCTGCACTTCCACATAGCCTTTACTTGTTTTGTTCAGTTTTCCCTTTCCCCCTCCCTTTTCCCCTTTCTTCTTTTTTCCCCTTTAGTTAAATTGTTAATTGTTTAGTTAAATTGTTTAATTAATAATAATCTTTCCTTAATAATTATTTCTTTTCCCTTTAATTAAATTATCCTTATCTCAACCCGTGAGTTGTTCTTTCCTTTACTTCTTCCCCTCCTCTTCTGAGGAGGGGGAGTGAGAGAGCGGTTGTGGTGGAATTCAGCTGCCTAGTAAGGTAAAACGACCACAGTCCTTTTTGGTGCCCAATGTGGGGCTCCAAGGGTTGAGATAACAATAGACTTGATTAAAACTCTTACAACTAACACACTTACTTGCTAGTCACCATGTTCTGTGTCCTGCTAATATTTGCTTGTTTGATCATGTGTCATGTAATCCGTGTCATGTTCTCCTTTCTCCTCTATATCCGATCTGAGAGTGTGCTACACTCTGTGTTCATTTTTTTTTAATTCGCTATGCTGCCAAGCACTGGCCTTGAGTTTAATCTGGCATTCAGGCTCTGCACTGTTATCATTTGGGTCTCATGGAAACTATCTTTTAGAGAATATTCAGAATTACACTGCCTTCCTTTCCTCATCTGGAAGTCAGTTTATGAATAATATTAGGAATGGTACCTCCTCCTTCTTTCACAGTGGGCTAATTACAACAGTTTTTGAGTGTTTTGAATATCCATGTGTAACCCATATATTGCTATTTCTAATTCTGAATAACGGGTTTCCTCTTCTCTCTGAGATTAGTCGATTGTTTAGAAAGCTTACCCGGGAATCTGTCCCGAAACAGTCTTGTGGCAGGTGGCAAGGTGTGTGGGAGGATATCGGCAGGTACCTGTCACGGGTGTCTCCTCCAATAGTTTTGAACTTCACCCCTGAACAAGTGCAGAATCCTAAAAACCTGATAGAATGTTTGAGAGTCGTATGCCCTGACAGTGCCGGAGAACGACAGCTTGCAGCACTGTGCTGGGTCCTGGCTTACTCCTATCAAACACTGTTTAACATCATCCAGCACCTTGAAGAGAGGGAGGAAGTCTCTGAATCTGATGACCAGATAACACATGCTGTGGCCGACCCAGAGGACCAACCGACTATGGTATCAGTCGCCCCCATAGTCAAGTCAAAACAATGGAAACGGAAGTCAGCTCGTTTAGTAAGGGAAGAAGCCTCTCCTAAGAAGGAGGGAGAAGAGGAGAAGGCAGGCACCTCTAAAACAGAGCCATCACAAAAACAGCAGGAAGAAGAGATGGAAATCATAAAGGAATCAGAAACCACTCGATCCCTATCCCTGAGTGAGTTGCGAGAAATACGAAAGGATTATGGTCGACACCCAGGTGAACACATCCTCACCTGGCTGCTTTGATGCTGGCATGCTGGGGCCAATAGCCAACAGTTAGAAGGCAATGAAGCCAAGCAGCTGGGATCCCTCTCTAGAGAAAGGGTAATGACAAAGGAATTGGGAGAGGGACACAGGTTCTCAGCCTCTGGAGGTGACTCCTGGCAACTGTGAAAGAAAGGTATCCCCATAAGGAAGATATTGTCTATCAAGCAGGCAAGTGGGCCACTATGGATGAAGGTCTCCAACATCTGCGGGAAGTAGCTGTGCTGGAGATGATTTATAGCGATTTGGACAATGCCCAGACACCTCAAGATCCCGATGAAGTCCAGTGCACAACATCCATGTGGCGTAAATTGGTGCGGACTGCACCATCATCACATGCCAGTACACTGGCAGGAATTCATTGGGACGAGGGGATGGGACCAACAGTGTATACTCTGTCCTGCCAGCTTCAAAAATACGAAGACAATCTCTCTGCTCCACTACGGGCCTGTGTCTCAGCTGTGGAGAAACTGTCCGAAAGACTTGACCACCTCGTAGAACGAGCATATCCCTCTTCATCCAGACGGAGTGATATTTCAGCCACTAAGAATCAGTATTTTCCTGCTCGAGAGAGAGAGTATCCAAGACGCACACCACGTGGCACCTTGTGGTTTTATCTGCGTGACCACGGGGAAGATATGAGGAAATGGGATGGTGTACCTACTTCAACCCTAGCTGCTCGGGTACGTCAACTGCAAGCAAATACAGCAGAAAGAAGAGGGGCTCCTAGGAAAAATGCTGCTCCAGTTTCTGTTGGGCAGTTCCCCAGAGGCAGTAGAAGGGCTGATGTTATTCTTGACCCTGATGAAGGGACCTCTGCTTCTCATTTGCAAGAATTAAGTGGCAGACACTCCAACCAGGACTACAGGGGCCCTGCCTCTGGCCAGGTAGAGGAGAGGGATAACCGGATTTATTGGACTGTGTGGATCCGATGGCCTGGCACATTGGAACCACAAGAATACAAAGCTGTAGTGGACACTGGCGCACAATGTACCTTAATGCCATCAAGCTACCAAGGGACAGAACTCATCTGTATCTCTGGAGTGACAGGGGGATCCCAGCAGTTAACTGTATTGGAAGCTGAAGTGAGTCTAACTGGGAATGAGTGGCAAAAGCATCCCATTGTGACTGGCCCCGAGGCTCCATGCATCCTTGGCATAGACTGCCTCAGGAGAGGGTACTTCAAGGATCCAAAAGGGTACCGGTGGGCTTTTGGCATAGCTGCTTTGAGCACAGAGAAGATTAGGCAGCTGTCTACCCTGCCGGGCCTTTCAGAAGACTCTTCCGTTGTAGGATTGCTGAAGGTGGAAGAACAGCAGGTACCAATCGCTACCACAACGGTGCACCGAAGGCAATATGGCACCAACCGAGACTCCCTGATTCCCATCCATGAGTTGGTTCATCAGCTGGAGAGTCAAGGAGTGATCAGCAAGACTCATTCACCCTTTAATAGTCCTATATGGCCAGTGCAAAAGTCTAATGGAGAGTGGAGGCTAACGGTGGACTATCGCGGCCTGAACGAAGTCACGCCACCGCTGAGTGCTGCAGTGCCGGACATGCTAGAACTCCAGTATGAATTAGAGTCAAAGGCAGCCAAGTGGTATGCCACAACTGATATTGCTAATGCATTTTTCTCCATCCCTCTGGCAGCAGCATGCAGGCCGCAGTTTGCATTCACTTGAAGGGGTGTCCAATACACCTGGAATCGACTGCCCCAGGGGTGGAAACACAGCCCTACCATTTGCCATGGACTGATCCAGTCTGCACTGGAACAAGGGGGAGCTCCTGAACACCTGCAGTACATTGATGACATCCTCGTGTGGGGCAACACAGCAGAAGAAGTTGTTGAGAAAGGGAAGAAAATAATCCAAATTCTCCTGAAAGCTGGTTTTGCCACTAAACAGAGTAAGGTCAAGGGACCCGCACAGGAAATCCAGTTCTTGGGGGTAAAATGGCAGGATGGACGTCAAGAATCAGGGCTATCGAGAATCAGAAGCCAATTACACCCCAACTGAAAAAGAGATACTCACGGCATATGAGGGCGTTCGAGCTGCTTCAGAAGTTGTTGGTACAGAAGCACAGCTCCTCTTGGCCCCACGGCTACCTGTGTTACGTTGGATGTTCAAAGGGAAAATTCCCACTACACACCATGCGACTGACCCTACGTGGAGTAAGCGGATAATGCTAATTACACAGCGGGCTCGAATGGGAAAACCTAATGGCCCAGGAATCCTGGAAGAGATCATGGCCTGGCCGGAAGGCAGAGATTTCGGAGTGCTGACAGAAGAGGTAATCTGTGCTGAAGAGGCACCACCATATAATGAGTTGCCAGAAGACAGAAAGCAGTATGTGTTGTTCACTGCCAGATCCTGCCGTGTGGTAGGGAGCCATCGGAAATGGAAAGCTGCTGTATGGAGTCCCACACGATGAGTTGCAGAAGCTGCTGAGGGAGAAGGTGAATCGAGTCAGTTGCACAAGTGAAAGCCATTCAGCTGGCTTTAGATATTGCTGAACGAGAAAAGTGGCCAGTTCTCTATCTCTATACTGATTCATGGATGGTAGCAAATGCCCTGTGGGGGTGGTTACAGCAATGGAAGCAGAACAACTGGGAGCGCAGGGGCAAACCCATCTGGGCTGCTGCATTGTGGCAAGATATTGCTGCCCGGGTAGAGAACCTGGTTGTAAAGGTACGCCATGTAGATGCTCATGTGCCCAAGAATCGGGCTACTGAAGAACATCAAAACAACCAGCAGGTGGATCAGGCTGCTAAGACTGAAGTGGCTCAGGTGGACCTGGACTGGCAACATAAAGGTGAATTATTTATAGCCCGATGGGCCCATGACACCTCAGGCCATCAAGGTAGAGATGCAACATACAGATGGGCTCGTGACCGAGGGGTGGACCTGACCATGGACACTATAGCACAGGTTATTCATGATTGTGAAACATGTGCTGCAATTAAACAAGCCAAACGGTCAAAGCCTCTTTGGTATGGAGGACGATGGCTGAAATACAAATATGGAGAGGCCTGGCAGATTGATTACATCACACTCCCTCAAACCCGCAACGGCAAGCGCCACGTACTTACAATGGTGGAAGCAACCACCGGATGGCTGGAAACATATCCTGTGCCCCATGCCACCGCCCGGAACACTATCCTGGGCCTTGAAAAGCAAGTCCTATGGCGACATGGCACCCCAGAAAGAACTGAGTCAGACAATGGGACTCATTTCCGAAACAACCTTATAGACACTTGGGCCAAAGAACATGGTATTGAGTGGGTGTATCACATCCATTATCATGCACCAGCCTCCGGGAAAGTTGAACGATACAATGGACTGTTAAAGACTACACTGAAAGCAATGGGTGCTGGGACATTCAGAAATTGGGATACACATTTGGCAAAGGCCACCTGGTTAGTCAATACTAGGGGATCTGCCAACCGAGCTGGACCTGCCCAATCAAACCTGTTACGCACTGTAGAAGGGGATAAAGTTCCTGTAGTGCATGTAAGAAACATGCTGGGTAAGACAGTCTGGGCTACTCCTGCCTCAGGAAAAGGCAAACCCATTCGTGGGATTGCTTTTGCTCAGGGACCTGGATGCACTTGGTGGGTAATGCAAAAGAATGGGGAGGTCCGGTGTGTACCTCAAGGGGACCTAATACTGGGTGAGAATAGCCCATGAGTTGAATTGTATTATGTTAATTATCATATAATACTGCATGTCATCACTACCATGATTGCTATATACCATAGATGAAAATGGTGATTAATTAGAAGGTATTGGAAAGAGTGTAACCTGAGCATGACATAAATGGTATGGAATAAGGGGTGGACTGTTGTGGTTTAGCCCGGCTGGCAGCTAAACACCACACAGCCGTTCGCTCACCCTCCCCCCTCCCTCTCTGGGATGGGGGAGAGAAACGGGAAAGTGAAGCCTGTGAGTTGAGATAAAGACAGTTTATTAAGACAGGAAAATAATAATAACAATAATAATAATAATAATAATAATAGTATTAATAATAATAATGTGTACGAAATAAGTGATGCACAATGCAATTGCTCACCACCCGTTGACCGATGCCCAGCCTATCCCCGAGCAGCCGGCCCCCCCCCCCCCCAGCTAGCCACCCCTATATATTGTTCAGCATGACGTCAGATGGTATGGAATACCCCTTTGGCCAGTTTGGGTCAGCTGTCCTGGGTCTGTCCCCTCCCAGCTCCTTATACACCCCCAGCCTCCTCTCTTTCTGGGCAGTATGATGAGCTGAAAAGTCCTTGAGTTAGAGCAAGCAGTGCTCTGCAGCAATTAAAACATCAACATTTTATCAACATTATTCTCATCCTACATCCAAAAATAGCACTAGGAGGAAAATTAACTCTATCCTAGCCAAAACCAGGACAGTCCTGAACTGGGAAAAGAATAAACCCATGCACCAGTACAGGCTGGGGGCTGACCTGCTGAAAAGCAGCTCTGCGGAGAAGGACCTGAGGGTCCTGGTGGATGACAAGCTGACCAGCAATGCACACTTGTAGCCAAGAAGGCCAATGGTATCCTGGCCTGCATTAAGAAGAATGTTGCCAGTAGGTCAAGAGAGGTTCTCCTCCTCCTCTACTCAGCCCTGGTAAGGCCTCATGTGGAGTACTCTGTCCAGTTCTGGGTATCCCCAGTACAAGAGGGACATGGAGCTCCTGGACCGAGTCCAGCAGAGGGCTATGAAGATGATTAGGGGATTGGAGCATCTCTCATATAAGGAAAGGCTGAGGGAACTGGACCTGTTCAGCCTGGAGAAGAGAAGGCTCAGGACGGATCTTATCAATGTATATAAATACCTGAAGGGAGGATGTCAAGAGGATGGGGCCAGACTCTTCTCAGTGGTGCACGACAGGATGAGAGACAATGGGCACAATCCGAAACACAGGAAGATCCATCTGAACATGAGGAAAATTTTCTTCACTATGAGGATGACTGAACATTGGAACAGGTTGCCCAGAGAGGTGGTAGAGTCTCCTTCCTTGGAGATATTCAAAAGCCATCTGGCCACAATCTTGGGTAATGTGCTCTAGGGGACTCTGCTTGAGCAGGGAGGTTGGACTAGATGATCTCTAGAGGTCCCTTCCAACCTCAGCCATTCTGTGATTCTCTGATTCTGTGATAATTCCTTACTCACCGAGTGGTCCATCCGTCAAATCCATGTCTCTCCAATTTAGAGACAAGGATGTTGTTTGGGAAAGAAGAATAATGGTAAAGGATCATTGGCCCAATGTTAGACATTGCAGAGGCAGTTCCTGATGGAAATGCAGAATGACCAAAAGCTGTAATTCTGTTGCAAGGTAGAACACAAAAGCAGTAACTGTTCTGGAGAGAACAGCTTTTAAGTCATCGTAGGCTGTGGCTGCGATTTTCACCTACACCCTGTGGTGGCAGGTATAGTCTCCAGATCCCTAGAAATGCAGGGTCAGTCAGAGTGTTTGGGGTCCTTTCCCCAACCCCCTGCCTGAGTTTCACCTAGGGAGAGCCCAGAGGCTCATTCTGAGAGGCTGTGCTTCCTGACTCAGAGGAACTATCACCTAGTGATGATTTTTGGCTGGGATAGAGTTAATTTTCCTCCTGGTAGCTGGTATGGTGCTGTGTTTTGGATGTAGGATGAGAATAATGCTGATGAGAATAAAACTGTTTCAGTTGTTGCTGAGCAGCGCTTACACTAAGTCAAGGACTTTTCAGCTTCTCTTACTGCCCTGACAGTGAGGAGGCTCGGTGTGCACAAGAAGCTGGGAGGGGACACAGTCAGGAAAACTGACCCAAGCTGGCCAAAGGGATATTCCGTACCATATGACGTCATGATGAATAATAAAATCAGGGGAGCTGCTGCTCAGGGTGGGGATGGGCATCGGTCAGCAGGTGGTGAGCAATTGCATTGTGCATCACTTGTTTTGTGTATTCTTTTATCATTATTGTTATCCATTCCTTTTCTGTCCTATTAAACTGTCTTGATTTAAATCCATGAGCTTTTGCCCATTTCTTTTTTAAATTCTCTCCCCCGTCCCACTGTGGGGTGAGCGAGCAAAAAGCTGTGTGGTGCTTAGTTGCTTGCCGGGTTAAACCACAACATAGTTGAAAAGCATTAACCCCTCAGAGCTTTCTGACAGCCACTCACAACTTGTGAAATCCTCAGGAGTCAGTCGAAGTTGGCCTTGTATCCTGCCAGTAAGGGCCTGTGGGGTCCTTCCTGTAGGGTAGTGAAAAGCTCTAAAGCTGTATTCTTTTAGACAAGGAACCAATTTTGCCTTACTCTCTTTTTCTCCCTCCATCTCTCCCAGACTAACACCAAATAAGCAAAGACACTGCAGGTTTTTTTCATACATGTTGGAGAGGTGAATGGATATTTATGCTTAGTCTGAATATTGCATCCTTTTCAACAGTATTCATTCAGAATATTGCATTCTTTTGCTAAAGCAGAAAAGGTTTGAAGCTTCTTGTAACTTGGTAGTGTTTTGACCAGATGTCACTTTCTATAGGAGATTGTTATGTTACTAGGTAGTTACATATGGAACAGCGAAGCTGAACTGAAAGACACAAGCAAGACAAGGGCTTTCCCAGCCTTCGGACCATCAATAAGGAGACTGAGTAAGTAAGAGGATTATATGTCCAAGTGGAGAACAATGCCGAGTGGTGTCCCTCAGGGACCAGCACTGTTTAACATCTTTGTCAGTGACATGGTGTACTGGGTCTGGCTGGGATGGAGTTAACTTTCCCTGCAGCAGCCCACACAGTGCTGTGCTCTGCACTTGTAGCTAGAATAGCATTGGTATCACACCAGTGTTTTGTCTACTGCTGAGCAATACTGGCACAGCATCAGGACTCTCTCTAACCCTCCCAGAGCCAGCAGGCTGGGGGTGGGCAAGAGGTGAGGAAGGAACATCACCAGGGCAGCTGACCTAAACCAACCAAAGGGATATTCCATACCATATGATGTCACACTCAGCACTAAAAGGTGGAAAAAGGAAGGAGAGGGGAGGAGTGGGCTCTCGTTGCGAAAACGTCTGTTCTCCCGAACACGGTCTACGTGCGTTGAAGCCCTGCTTCAAGGATGTGGTCAAGCATCGCTCATTGGTGGGAATTAGGGAGTAATTTCTTTCCTCTGCACTTCCACATGGCCTTTGCTTTTTTTTCTTTTTTTCCTTTTTTTCCTTTTCCCCTTTTTCTTTCCCCTTTAGTTAAATTATTTAATTAATAATATTTCCCCCTTAATAATTATTTTTTCTTTAATTAAATTATCCTTATCTCAACCCGTGAGTTGTTTCTTTCCTTTACTTCTTCCCCTCCTCATTCTTTCTTCTCCCCTTCTTTTTCTGAGGAGGGGAAGTGAGAGAGCGGTTGTGGTGGAGTTCAGCTGCCTAGCAAGGTAAAACCACCACACATGGACAGTGGGATTGACTGCACCCTCAGCAAGTTTACCAATGACACCAAATTGTGTGGTGCAATTGACACACTGGAGGGAAGGGAAGCCATCCAGAGGGACCTGGAGTTGGGGTTGTTCAGCCTGGAGAAGAGAAGGATCCAGAGAGACCTTATAGAGGCCTTCCAGTACCTAAAGGGGGCCTACAGGAAAGCAGGAGATGGCCTCTTTATCTGGGAGCGTAGTGATAGGACAAGGGGTAACAGTAGGGGTAGATTTAGATTAAATATTAGGAAGAAATTCTTTGCTACGAGGGTGGTAAGGCACTAGAACGGGTTGCCTGGTGTCCTGGTTTCAGTTAGGACAGAATTAATTTTCCTCCTAGTAGCTGGCAGGGTGCTATGTTTTGGATTAGGATGAGAAGAGCGCTGATAACATGCTGATGTTTTAATTGTTGTAGAGCAGTGCTTACACCAAGCCAAGGACTTCTCAGCCTCTCTCTGTCCTGCTAGTGAGCAGGCTAGGGATGCAGCAGGAGCTGGGAGGGGACAGACCCAGGACAGCTGACCCAAACTGGCCAAAGGGGTATACCATACCATCTGACGTCATGCTGAACAATATATAGGGGTGGCTAGCCGGGGTGGAGGGGGGGGCCAGCTGCTCGGGGATAGGCTGGGCATCGGTCAACGGGTGGTGAGCAATTGCATTGTGCATCACTTATTTCGTACACATTATTACTATTAATACTATTATTATTATTATTATTGTTGTTATTCTTTTCCCTGTCTTAATAAACTGTCTTTATCTCAACTCACAGACTTCACTTTCCCGTTTCTCTCCCCCATCCCAGAGAGGAAGGGGGGAGGGTGAGCGAACGGCTGTGTGGTGTTTGGCTGCCAGCCGGGCTAAACCACAACAGTCCATTTTGGCGCCCAACGTGGGGCTCGAAGGATTGAGATATCGACAGATTTGACCAGAGTGTGTTAAACTAAAATTGGTATAAGTATTCGACCTGCTTAATAGTTGCTAGTCACAATGTTGATTGCCTTAATCTCAAGTCTGCTGTGCCTGTTTCCCAAATTGAGTTTTATAGCAAGTTACTTTCTGAATGTGCTCCCTGTCGTGCTGTTTATCCTTTCCGGGCCCTGGTTTAAGATTGTTATGGTACTGTGTGGTGTAACGATGGCTTATGAAATGATGAGATTTCTGGTCATGACTCTAACCTGGTATTTGTACTCAGCACTGTCGTCGACTCTATACTTCGGAAACCATATCTCAGAAACTATTAGCAATTGCACCTATTGCCTTTTTTCATCAGGGAGTCAATCTGTGGAGGGGACAGGGGAAGATATTTTTTCCTACCTGTTCACTCTCCCTTTCTCCTTCACCACCCTCTTATCCCCCGAGCTAGTTACGGTAGCTCTCCAAGATGTTGAATATCCTTGGGATACTCTGACCAGCATGTTCTTGTTGTTATGTCTCCTGAATGCGCTTCAGGTTTTGTTTAAGGTTAAACAACTACTTAGGAATCTCATCCGGAGATCTGTCTTGAGGCGGGATATTTGCGAGTGGCAGGGAGTGTGGGAGGATATGGGCAGGTTTCTAGGGCAGTGGGCACCTCCAGTGTTTTGGACATTCACCCCTGAACATCTGCAAAATCCTAAAAAACTGGTAGAATGCTTGAAAAAAAGGTGTCCTGACTCTGGCAGTTCCAAAGTGACACAAATCACTGTGGCGTGCTGGGGTCTGGCTTGTGCCTATCGAGCTGCAATTGATGCTACTATCAACCTAGTGACAGACCCTGCGGCCGTTCCAGTCCCGGCTCCTGCAGCCATTCCAGCTCCAGCTCCCGCAGCCGTTCCAGCTCCCGCAGCCGTTCCAGCTCCCGCAGCCGTCCCGGCTCCAGCTCCCGCAGCCGTTCCAGCTCCAGCTCCCGCAGCCGTCCCAGCTCCCGCGGCCGTTCCAGCTCCAGCTCCCGCAGCTGTTCCAGCTCCCGCAGCCGTTCCAGCTCCCGCAGCCGTTCCAGCTCCCGCAGCTGTTCCCACTCCTGTGGCTGGGTCAGAGAAACGAACTGTAGCAGTGCAAGTTGCCCCTGTAGAAAAGGTGAAAAAATGGTATAGAGACTCAGGTCGTTTAGAACGCAGACAGTCTTCTGCTAAGTCTGGGTGTGGAGAAGACGAGGCTGGGCCATCAAGTGTGCAGGAGGATGAAGATGAGGATGAGGATGTCAGAAAATCAACAGTAACTACCCGAACCCTATACCAGCGTGAGCTACGAGATGTGCGAAAAGATTTTGGTCGCTGTATAGGTGAGCAGCTTGTCACCTGGCTGCTCCGGTGCTGGGACACTGGAGCCAATGGTGTGGAATTAGAGGGCAGGGAAGCCAAGCGGTTGGGATCCCTTGCTAGA
Source organism: Cygnus olor (assembly GCF_009769625.2). Taxonomy (NCBI): domain Eukaryota; kingdom Metazoa; phylum Chordata; class Aves; order Anseriformes; family Anatidae; genus Cygnus; species Cygnus olor. Next base: position 3,819,640 of record NC_049199.1, read on the forward strand.
GATGCAAGCATTGACAAAGCAATTGGAGATGGAGCACGATCTCACAGCCTCTGGAGGCGTCTCCTGTTAGCTGTGAAGGAAAGGTATCCCTACAAGGAAGAACTTGTATGTCTACCAGTCAAGTGGACCACCATGGAGAAGGAAATTCAGTACCTGAGGAAGTTAGCCGTACGGGAAGTAATTTATAAGGACCTAGACGACGCACAAACATCCACAGATCCAGATGAAGTCCAGTGTACTCGACCCATATGGCGGAAGTTTGTACGGAATGCACCATCAACATGGGCCAGCACATTGTCAATAATAACCTGGAAAAACGGTGAAGATCCCACAGTGGGTGACATGGCTAAACAACTCCGGGAGTACGAAGGAAATCTCTCCTCTTCCCTACAGGCCTGCATCTCGGCTGTGGAGAAACTCTCTGAAGAGTTCCACCAACTTAAAGAGAATTTATCTTCCCCCCCACCTGAACAAACCAGAGGCCACCAACTAAAAGAGAATACTTTGGAGAAACTTTTTGAAGAGGTCCACCAACTTAAAGAGAATTTACGTTCCCCCCCACCTGAACGAACCAGTGGCCACCAACTAAAAGAGAATACTTTGGAGAAACTTTTTGAAGAGGTCCACCAACTTAAAGAGAGTGTATTTTCTTCCCCACCTGTACAAACCAGCGTCTCGGCTATTAGGGGTAAACGTGCATCCGTGCAAAGAAGACAATATGGTGGGTACACACCCCGCGCCACCCTGTGGTTTTACGTACGTGACCATGGAGAGGACATGAGAAAATGGGATGGAAAATCTACTGAGACCCTAGAGGCACGGGTACGTGAGTTGCAAAAGAAAACAATCGGGAGAAAGGGGTTCTCTGAAAAGTTTGCTGCTCCAACTTCCAGCAGGCAGTCCTTTAAACACAGAAACGAAGATTCTGACCAGGACTAGAGGGGCCCTGCCTCCAGCCAGGGGGAGGAAAGGGACAATCGAGTTTATTGGACTGTGTGGATTCGATGGCCTGGCACGTCTGACGCACAGAAGTATAAGGCTTTAGTAGACACCGGTGCACAATGTACTCTAATGCCATCAAGCTGTAAGGGCCAGAGCCCATCTGTATTTATGGCGTGACGGGGGGATCCCAGCAGTTAACTGTATTGGAGGCTGAAGCGAATCTAACCAGAAATGAGTGGCAAAAGCACCGTATTGTGACTGGCCCGGATGCTCCGTGCATCCTTGGCATAGACTACCTCAGGAGAGGATATTTCAAGGACCCAAAAGGGTTCCGCTGGGCTTTTGGCATAGCTGCCTTAGAGACAGAGGACATTAAACAGTTGTCTACCTTGCCCGGTCTCTCAGAGGACCCTTCTGTTGTGGGGTTGCTGAGGGTTGAAGAACAGCAAGTGCCAATCGCTACCACAACTGTGCACCGGCGGCAATATCGCACCAACCGAGACTCCCTGATTCCCATCCACGAGCTAATTCGTCAACTGGAGAGCCAAGGAGTGATCAGCAAGACCCATTCACCTTTTAATAGTCCCATATGGCCAGTGCAAAAGTCTAATGGTGAGTGGAGACTAACAGTGGACTATCGTGGCCTGAACGAAGTCACGCCACCAGTGAGTGCTGCAGTGCCGGACATGCTAGAACTCCAGTACGAACTGGAATCAAAGGCAGCCAAGTGGTATGCCACAATTGATATTGCTAATGCATTTTTCTCCATCCCTCTAGCAGCAGAGTGCAGGCCACAGTTTGCTTTCACTTGGAGGGGAGTCCAATATACTTGGAATCGGCTGCCCCAGGGGTGGAAACATAGCCCTACCATTTGCCATGGCGTGATCCAGTCTGCGCTGGAGCAGGGGGAGGCTCCTGAACACCTGCAGTACATCGATGACATCATTGTGTGGGGTGACACTGCAGAGGAAGTTTTCGAGAAAGGGAAGAAAATAGTCCAAATCCTTCTGAAGGCCGGTTTTGCCATAAAACAAAATAAAGTTAAAGGACCTGCACGAGAGATCCAGTTTTTAGGAATAAAATGGCAAGATGGACGTCGTCAAATCCCAATGGATGTGATCAACAAAATAACAGCTATGTCTCCACCAACTAGCAAAAAGGAAACACAAACTTTCCTAGGTGTCGTGGGGTTTTGGAGAATGCATATTCAAAATTACAGTCTGATTGTAAACCCGCTCTACCAAGTAACCCGTAAGAAGAATGCTTTTGAATGGGGCCCTGAGCAACGACAAGCCTTTGAACAAATTAAACAGGAAATAGTTCATGCAGTAGCCCTTGGGCCAGTCCGAACAGGACCAGATGTAAAGAATGTGCTCTACACCACAGCCGGGGAGAATGGCCCCACCTGGAGCCTCTGGCAGAAAGAACCTGGGAAAACTCAAGGTCGACCCCTGGGGTTTTGGAGTCGGGGATACAGAGGATCTGAGGCCCGCTATACTCCAACCGAAAAGGAGATATTGGCAGCATATGAGGGAGTTCGATCTGCTTCGGAAGTGGTCGGTACTGAAGCGCAGCTCCTCCTGGCACCCCGACTGCCGGTACTGGGTTGGATGTTCAAAGGAAGGGTCCCCTCTACACATCAGGCAACTGATGCTACATGGAGCAAGTGGGTTGCACTGATTACTTAGCGGGCTCGAATAGGAAACCCCAGTCGCCCAGGAATCCTGGAAGTGATTATGGACTGGCCAGAAGGCAAGTACTTTGGGATATCATCAGAGGAGGAGGTGGTCCGTGCTGAAGAAGCCCCACTGTACAACAAGCTACCAGAAAATGAGAAGAAATATGCCCTGTTCACTGATGGGTCCTGTCGTATTGTGGGAAAGCATCGGAGATGGAAAGCTGCTGTATGGAGTCCTACACGACGAGTTGCAGAAGCTGCTGAGGGAGAGGGTGAATCGAGTCAGTTTGCAGAAGTGAAAGCCGTTCAGCTGGCCTTAGATATTGCTGAACGAGAAAAGTGGCCAGTTCTCTATCTCTATACTGATTCATGGATGGTAGCAAATGCCCTGTGGGGGTGGTTACAGCAGTGGAAGCAGAACAACTGGGAACGCAGGGGCAAACCCATCTGGGCTGCTGCATTGTGGCAAGATATTGCTGCCCGGGTAGAGAACCTGGTTGTAAAGGTACGCCATGTAGATGCTCATGTGCCCAAGAATCGGGCTACTGAAGAACATCAAAACAACCAGCAGGTAGATCAGGCTGCTAAGATTGAAGTGGCTCAGGTGGACCTGGACTGGCAACATAAAGGTGAATTATTTATAGCCCGATGGGCCCATGACACCTCAGGCCATCAAGGTAGAGATGCAACATACAGATGGGCTCGTGACCGAGGGGTGGACCTGACCATGGACACTATAGCACAGGTTATTCATGATTGTGAAACATGTGCTGCAATTAAACAAGCCAAACGGTCAAAGCCTCTCTGGTATGGAGGACGATGGCTGAAATACAAATATGGAGAGGCCTGGCAGATTGATTACATCACACTCCCCCAAACCCGCAACGGCAAGCGCCACGTACTTACAATGGTGGAAGCAACCACCGGATGGCTGGAAACATATCCTGTGCCCCATGCCACCGCCCGGAACACTATCCTGGGCCTTGAAAAGCAAGTCCTATGGCGACATGGCACCCCAGAAAGAACTGAGTCAGACAATGGGACTCATTTCCGAAACAACCTTATAGACACTTGGGCCAAAGAACATGGTATTGAGTGGGTGTATCACATCCATTATCATGCACCAGCCTCCGGGAAAGTTGAACGATACAATGGACTGTTAAAGACTACACTGAAAGCAATGGGTGCTGGGACATTCAGAAATTGGGATACACATTTGGCAAAGGCCACCTGGTTAGTCAATACTAGGGGATCTGCCAACCGAGCTGGACCTGCCCAATCAAACCTGTTACGCACTGTAGAAGGGGATAAAGTTCCTGTAGTGCACGTAAGAAACATGCTGGGGAAGACAGTCTGGGCTACTCCTGCCTCAGGAAAAGGCAAACCCATTCGTGGGATTGCTTTTGCTCAGGGACCTGGATGCACTTGGTGGGTAATGCAAAAGAATGGGGAGGTCCGGTGTGTACCTCAAGGGGACCTAATACTGGGTGAGAATAGCCCATGAGTTGAATTATAGTATGTTAATTATCATATAACACTGTATGTCATCGCTACCATGGTTGCTATATATCACAGATGAAAAGGGTGATTAATTAGAAGGTATTGGAAAGAGTGTAACCTGAGCATGACATAAATGGTATGGAATAAGGGGTGGATATCTGTCCTGGTTTCAGTTAGGACAGAGTTAATTTTCCTCCTAGTATCTGGCAGGGTGCTATGTTTTGGATTAGAATGAGAAGAGCGCTGATAACATGCTGATGTTTTAATTGTTGTAGAGCAGTGCTTACACCAAGCCAAGGACTTTTCAGCCTCTCTCTGTCCTGCTAGCGAGCAGGCTAGGGATGCAGCAGGAGCTGGGAGGGGACAGACCCAGGACAGCTGACCCAAACTGGCCAAAGGGGTATTCCATACCATCTGACGTCATGCTGAACAATATATAGGGGTGGCTAGCCGGGGTGGAGGGGGGGGCCGGCTGCTCGGGGATAGGCTGGGCATCGGTCAACGGGTGGTGAGCAATTGCATTGTGCATCACTTATTTCGTACACATTATTACTATTAATACTATTATTATTATTATTATTGTTGTTATTCTTTTCCCTGTCTTAATAAACTGTCTTTATCTCAACTCACAGACTTCACTTTCCCGTTTCTCTCCCCCATCCCGGAGAGGGAGGGGGGAGGGTGAGCAAACGGCTGTGTGGTGTTTGACTGCCAGCCGGGCTAAACCACAACACCTGGAGAAGCTGATGGATGTCCCCTCCCTGGAAGTGTTCGAGGCCAGGTTGGATGGGGCTCTGAGCAACCTGGTCTCATAAAGGTGTCCCTGCCCATGGTAGGGGGGTTGGAATTGGATGATCCGACTCAAGCTATTCTATGATTCTATGATATGGGACACAGAACTTGTGATGATCAATTGTATACTTGCTTGTTGGAGATGCTTTGCAGTAGATGGAAAGCTGGCTGGTCATTCACTTCTGCATGCCGTGGCCTACATTTGTGACCATTTTGCTTTCTTTCCAACTCCTGTTCACCATCTGTTCTCTCTCCCTCCCTCCCCCCCCCCCCCCATCTCCTCTTTTCTCTTCTGTTAGTATTCATCTTGATTCCTTTTCCCCATTCCCCATGGCTAGGCTGTTGAATTGTTACTTATTCTACTGTATGTTTCTTCATTAAAGTGGTCCTACTGAGCCTAAATATGCCCTTATTTGTGTAAGTGCCTGTTAGGGAGGGTAATCCATATTAGGTTTGTTTAGCAAGGAAATGTCTTCCCTGCTTTCTCTAGGGCCAAGACATAGTCTCTGGGACCATGACTTTCTCCTGCAGTTATTGCATCAGGCCTGGATGACCATGGATGATGGGAAGCTGTCCAAGAGAAGAGAGGTTTTCAGCTTTAGCAATAAGGCATGATAGCCAGCAGAGAAAATTTCTTTGCAGTTATATCATCCTGAGATGGGAGAATTAATCACAAAACCAAAAGAGAAATAGAGTCCTGCTGGGTCCTGTACTTTGGCCACAACAGCCCCATGCAACGCTACAGGCTTGGGGCAGAGTGGCTGGAAAGCTGTGCAGAGGAAAAGGATCTGGGGGTGTTGGTCAATGCTTGCCTGAACATGAACCGACAGTGTGCCCAGGTGGCCAAGAAGGCCAATGGCATCCTGGCTTGTATCAGGAATAGCGTAGCCAGCAGGATCAGGGAGGTGATCGTCCCTTTGCATTCTGCTCTGGTGAGGCCGCACCTCGAGTACTGTGTTCACTTTTGGGCCCCTCACTACAGAAAAGACATCGAGGCCCTGGAGCATGCCCAGAGAAGGGCTACGAAGCTGGTGAAGGGTCTGGAACACAAATCCTATGAGGAGCTGCTGAGGGAACTGGGGTTGTTTAGTCTGGAGAAGAAGAGGCTCAGGGGAGACCTTATTGCTCTCTACAGCTACCTGAAAGGCAGTTGTGGGGAGCTGGGGGGTCGGCCTCTTCTCACAGATAACCAGCGATAGGACTAGAGGGAATGGCCTCAAATTGTGCCAGGGGAGGTTCAGGTTGGAAATTAGGAGAAATTTCTTCTCAGAAAGAGTAGTCAGGCGATGTAACATGTTGCCCAGGGAGGTGGTAGAGTCACCGTCCCTGGGGGTGTTTAAGGAAAGGTTGGACGTGGTGCTTAGGGACATGGTTTAGTGGGTGACATTGGTAGCAGGGGGATGGTTGGACCAGATGATCTTGGAGGTCTTTTCCAACTTTAATGATTCTATGATTCTATGACATTGTGTTGAGGTGAAGAGTATGGCCGCCTCCTCCAGACACTGTGGCCCAGGACTGATTCTGCCTGGCTGCTTGTACCCAGACCAGTGCCTGGGGACCTGGAGTCTCAGCTCAGGATGGGTGTGGGGGGGTGGAACAAGGCTGCTGCTTTCCCTTTAGCAGTCTCAACCAGTAGCAAAGCTGAGCACGTATCCCAGAGACATACAAACACAGACAAAGACAGGGCACTAATATAACTGGTCACACAGGTTGTTCCAGCCAAGGGCTGCCTTCATAAGGGTTCACATGAAACATAGACATAGATAGCTGAAACCCCCTCCCCCTCTCTAGCTGGTAGAGGTAGAAGTTTGCTAGCGAAGGCACACACACACAGTACTCTCCAGGTTCACAATCACACACACATTTGTGGATCCTTCACATACCTGGCACGGTCCATCTGTCTATCCAGCACCCCAGCCTGTATCCCTCAAGTACTTGCATGGCCCCTCTGTCCATCTGGCATCCCTGTCTGGATCCCAGGCCCTCATACCCACTTCATGGATCACCTACTTGTCGGCTAGTCCATCTTGAAGCTTGCTGCAAGCACGCACTCACTCACACACTCGTCCCTCATGCACACCACATTCGCGAGTCCCCCTGGGCATACCAGCATGGAGCCCCCACCTGCCTGATACCCGGCCTGGACCTGAGGCCCCCGCTACATGCCAGCTAGTCCAACTTAAAGCTTGCTTGTGAATACAAATGCACACCCCACGCACACCGGGGTTTAGGAAACATAGAATCATTAAGGTTGGAAAAGACCTCCATCTGATCCAACCGTCCCCCTACTACCAATGTCACCCACTAAACCATGTCCCTAAGGACCATGTCCAACCTTTCCCTAAACACCCCCAGGGATGGATGACTCCGCCACCTCCCTGGGCAAACCATTCCAATGCTGGAGACCTGAACAGCCACATTTTGGGGCAGGCAGTCGGTCTGGGTTGCCACATTATTTTTGGCAAGAGTTTTCTGTCTGGTGGAGACCATGGCTGGATTTGTTGTCTGGGAGGCAGCCAATAGGTGAGCTGGTCTCCTGAGTGGGGAGGGATACTCTGCCGTCCCTGCACGAACTGCAATGCAAACTGCCATGCCATGCCCTGTTTGCCCCCTCTGTTTGTCGAACTCCTGCTCACTCACGCTCCCTAGGGGCTGCCTTTGTACGACAGAGGAGGGGCACTCCTGGCTCTGCCCAAGCCTCGTCGGCTGCCCTTGAGAGGGCTGCCGGGTCCTGGCAGCTCTCTCAGCTTCCTCGAGGGGCCTCGATGTAGGGAACCCCCTGCACACTGCGATCCCCTGCTCCACTGCAGAACGTGTTTGCCCCAGAGCCAATTGCCTTGGCTTGGCCCCTGCCAGCAGCCATCACCACGCACATGGGCTGTGACCTGCGGCCTTTCTCTAGCCACCAGTGCGGAGCCCTGTACTCGCCTCACTCATGCCGGTCCCCTCCAGGTAGTAGCTGGTTTGTGAACACGCTGTGCTCCTGCCCCAGTGGCTGGGAGTAGAAGACCCCCCACATGCTCCAGTAGCTGGCACCACAGTCCATGGGGCACATACCCCGTCTGAGTCCAGTAGCTGGCACACAGTTCACTTATGCCAGTCCCACAGTAGCTGGCACTCTGGGCACAAAGTCTGTAGGACCCTTTCAGATCCAGAGAGCTATGGCCCCTGCAACTACTGATGCTAGGACCCTCACTCGCTCCATTAGCTGGCACCACAGGCCAGGGGTGCCCGCTCCCTCACCCTGACTCCATTATCTGGCACCAATCTTCACTCACACACAAACAGGTCTCACTAGTAGCTGGCACTTAGTCCTTGCAGCACACATGCACACAGGAGAGAGAGTGTGAGTATGCAGAGAGCTAGTTAAGAAAAGATTTAATGAGGAAATATAAGAAGATAGGACAGACTGCAGTGATAAGGTGCAGAGCTCAGCCAGAGAAGCATACTGACCAGCCCTGTTTTACACGTGACCGGCCCTTTTATACCCTTTACTACCTATCCCCTCTTTGTTCCTCTTGCTCCCCCTTCCCCCTGCACAACCCCCATGGATTTGCAGAGCTCTGCAGTTTCCTGCACTCTCCCAGTCTGGGGTCCCCCCTGGTTCACAGTCTTATCAACTTCAAAGTCCAGATTGATCTTCCTGGAAGTGGTGCCTGTAGTTTGATAGCTCATCAACTAGTGTGACTGAGAGGTTTGTTTCTCATCATTGTCTCTATTTTTGCTTTATCAGGTCTGTGTCTCAGCATTTTGCTTATTGTTCCCCCTTCTTTACTTCTTATCATTCCGATCCAGAAATCCTCACTGAGACAACCTTGCCTGAATCAACATTTCCACATTCCATCACCTTCCTTATCAATTAGTAGAACTGACTAGACTTGGTTTCCATCACTTCTTCCCTTTCTTATTATCCCTTTGTTGCACTGGAAAAGGTCCTTGACCAGATACCCTTAAAGGAGCAGAAACTCTCCTTCTACATACCCTTGCACATTGCATTGTTGAAAAGTAACAATACATCATATGTGAAACAGTGTGGTGGTTTCCCCTTGAAAATGTTTCTTTGGAGAGCAGCGTTATAGTTCATTGGTTTGTCATAGCAGTCTCCTCCCTGTAGATAGTTTGCACATTGCAGAAGATAATTTATCAAGCCTTCTCTTTTAGATTGTAGTCCAATATTGCTAGTAAATATAACTAGTAAAAATAATATAAGACTACAGCAGGGCTAGTGAGAGCTTGCTTGCTTGCTTGCATAACTTGACATTTGTAAGTATTTACATCACAGAATGATCTATAGAAGTGCAATTCTGAATAAAAATCATAGAATCAGAATCATAGAATCATAGAACGGTTTGGGTTTGAAGGGACCTTAAAAATCATCTAGTTCCACCCCCCCTGCCATGGACAGGGACAACTTCCACTAAATAAGGTTGCTCAAAGCCCCATCCAACCTGGCCTTCAACGCTTCCAGGGATGGGGCACCCACAACTTCTCTGGGCAACCTGTTCCACTGCCTCACCACTCTCATAGTAAAGAATTTCTTCCTAATGTCTAGGCTAAATCTACTCTCTTTCAGTTTAAAGCCATTACTCCTCGTCCTATCACTACACTCCCTGATAGAGTCCCTCTCCAGCTTTCCTGTAGGCCCCCTTTAAGTACTTGTGGTGGTTTTACCTTGCTGGGCTGCTGAACTCCAGCACGACCACTCTCTCACTTCCCCTCCTCAGAAGAAGAAGGGGAGAAGAAAGAATGCTGGAAAGAGAAAAAAAAGGCTCACGGGTTGAGATAAGGATAATTTAATTAAAGGGAAAATGAAGAGGGGAAAAAAAAAAAAAAAGCAAAGGCTGCGCAGAAGCACAGAGAAAGAGAAAAAAAAAATTGCTACTTCCCATTAACGAGGGATGTTCGTCCACAACCCGGGAAGCAGGGCCTCAATACATGTAGCAGTTGTTTGAGAGGACAGAGGTCTTCATAATGAGAGCCCCTTTCCCCTTTCCCACCTTTTATTGCTGACTGTGACATCATATGGTATGGAAAATCCCATATGCCAATGACCCTTTCCCTAGAGAGGGATCCCAGGCCCTTGGCTTCCTTGCCTTCTAATTCCTGGCTACCGGCCCCAGTGTCCCAGAATCGAAGCAGCCAGGTGAGAATGTGCTCACTTGGGTGACGACTAAAATCCCTTTGTATATCTCGCAACTCACTCAGGGATGGGGATCGGGTGGTTTCTGACTCATTTATGATTTCCATCTCTTCTTCCTGCTGTTTTTGTGATGGCTCTGCTTTAGAGCTCCCTGCCCCTTCCACTTCTCCCTCCTGGGACTTCTAAGGAGGAGCTTCTTCCCTTACTAAATGAGCTGACTTCTGCTTCCATTGTTTTGTTTTGATTATGAGGGTGACTGATACCACTGATGGTTGGTCCTCTGGGTTAGCCACAGTGTGTGTTATCTGATCATCAGATTCAGAGACTTCTTCCTCCCCTTGAGGGTGCTGAGTAGTGTTAACTACCATTTGATAGGCACAGGCCAGGCCCCAGCACAGTGCAGCAAGCAGGAGTTCTCTGGCACTGCCAGGGTCAGGGTATACATCTTTCAAACATTCTATCGTTTTTTTAGGATTTGGCATTTGTTCAGAGGTGAAGTGCAAAACCATTGGAGGAGACAACCGTGACAGGTACCTGCCCATATCCTCCCATACACCTTGCCACCCACCACCACACTGTCTCAGGGCAGATTCCTGGGTGGTATTCTTAACTAATTGTTTAACCTTAGGAAAAAAAAAAGAGAAGAGAAGAGAAGAGAAGAGAAGAGAAGAGAAGAGAAGAGAAGAGAAGAGAAGAGAAGAGAAGAGAAGACAAATGAAGAGAAAAAAGAAAAGAATAAAACAAAATGAAACAAAAGAAAAGAAAAGAAAAGAAAAAAAGAAAAGAAAAGAAAAGAAAAGAAAAGAAAAGAAAAGAAAAGAAAAGAAAACACATTCTGCAGACCTAGCAATAGGAGCATGTTGGTTACCCATGGATATTCAAAGTACTCAAAATCTGCTGTAATTAGCCCACAGGAAAAGAAGGAGGTACCATTCCTGATATTGTCCGCAAACTGACTTCCAGAGGAGGAAAAGAAGAGAGTGTAGTTTTTAATATTCTCAAAGAGATAGTTTCCAGGGGATAGGAATGATAGCAATGCAGGGTCTGAATACCAGATCAGGCTCAAGGCCAGTGCTTTACAGCACAGTGAACTAAAAAATCCAAACACAGCCTTTAACAAACTCTCCGACCTGATATACAGTAGAAGGGAGAATGTGGCACGGATCGCATAAAACAGGATTGCATAGAAAAATATTAACAACAAAACAGACGACATGGTGACTAGCAAGCAAGTATGTTAATTGTAAGCATTTTGATCAAATCTACTGTTATCTCAGCCCTTCGAGTCCCACGTTGGGTGCCAAAAAGGACTGTGGTGGTTTTACTTTGCTGGACAGCTGAACTCCACCACAACCACTCTCTCACTTCCCCTCCTCAGAAGAAGAAGGGGAAAAGAAAGTATGCTGGAAAGAAAAAAAAAGGCTCGTGGGCTGAGATAAGGATAATTTAATTAAAAGGAAAAGGAAGAGGGGAGAAAAAAAAAAAAAAAACAACAAGCAAAGGCCAAGCAGAAGCACAGAGAGAGAAAAAAGAAATTAGTCACTACTTCCCATCAACGAGCAGTGTTCGGCCACGTCCCAGGAAGCAAGGCCTAGCAGTTGTTCGGGAGGACAGAGGACTTCATAATGAGAGCCCCCCCCCCTTCCCCTTTTCCACCATATGAGTGCAATGTCATATGGTATGGAATATCCCTTTGGTCAGTTTAGGTCAGCTGCCCTGGTGATGTCCCCTGCCCACCTCTTGCCCACCCCCAGCCACCTGGTTCTTGGGGGGGGGGGTTGAGGGAGCTCCAAACTTCAATGCTGTGTCAGTATTGCTCAGCAATAGACAAAACATTGGTGTGATACTGATGCTGTTCTAGCTACAAGTGCAGAGCACAGTGCTATATGGGCCGCTGCAGGAAAAGTTAACTCCATCCCAGCCAGACCCAGTACAGTGCTGGAAGGCAGCTATAAGGTTTCCCCAGAGCCTTATCTTCTCCAGGCTAAACAACCCCAACTCTCTCAGCTTGTCTTCATAGGAGAAGTGCTCCAGCCCTCTGATCATCTTCATGGCCTGCCCCTGGACTCACTCCAACAGGTCCATGTCCATCTTATGTTGGGGGCCCCAGAGCTGAATGCAGGACTCCACGTGAGTTCTCACGGGAATGGAGTATCTTTTCATCCACCAGCACTCCCAAGTCCTTCTCCGCAGCTCTGTTCTCTATGCACTTATCACCCAGCCTGTATTCATGTTTGGGATTGCCCCGACCCAGGTGAAGGACCTTGCATTTGGCCTTGTTGAACTTCATAATGTTCACAGAGGCCTGTCCAGGTCCCTCTGGATGGCATCCCTTCCTTCCAGCACATCAACTGCACCACTCAGCTTGGTTTCATCCACAAATTTGCTGAGCGTGCAGTCAATCCCACTGTCCATGTCACCAAGAAAGATGTTAAATAGCACCAGTCCCGATACTGACCCCTGAAGAACACCACTCGTCACTGGTCTCTGCTTGGACATTGAGCCATTGACTGCAACTCTTTGAGTGTGACCATCTAGCCAATTCCTTACCCACCGAGTAGTCCATCCATCAAATCCTTGTCTCTCCAATTTAGAGACAAAGCTGTTGTGTGGGACAGTATCAAATGGTTTGCACAAGTCCAGGTAGATGATGTCAGTTGCTCTTCCCCTATCCACCAATGCTGTAACCCCATCATAGAAGGCCACCAGATTTGTCAGGCATGATCTGCCCTTAGTGAAGCCATGTTGGCTGTCACCAATCACCTCTTTGTTTTCTATGTGCCTTAGCATAGTTTCCAGGAAGATCTGCTCCATGACCTTGCTGTGCCCAGAAGTGAGACTGACTAGCCTGCAGTTCCCCAGGTCTTCCTTTTTTCCCTTTTTGAAAATGTTTCCCCTCTTCCAGTCAGTGGGAACTTCACCAGACTGCCATGACTTCTCAAATATGATGGATAGTGGCTTAGCAACTACATCTGCCTATTCCCTCAGGACCCTCAGATGCATCTCACCAGGTCCCATGGAACTTCAGGTTCCATAGATGGACTTGAACCTGATCTTCTCTTACAGTGGTGTTGTGGTTTAACCCAGACGGCAGCTAAGCACCACACAGCTGTTCTCTCACCCTCCCCCCCCCCCCAACAGTGGGATGGGGGAGAGAATCAGGAAAAAAATTAAAAGCTTGTGGGTTGAGATACAGACAGTTTAATAGGACAGAAAAGAAAGAAAAAAAAATAATGATAATAGTAATAATAATAATGTGTACAAAACAAGTGAAGCACAATGCAATTGCTCACCACTCGCTGACCGATGACCAGTCCATCCCTGAACAGCAGTCCAGTCCAGAGGCAATCAGCTCCAGGGCAGACACGTTCTGCAGCGGAGCAGGGGATTGCAGTGTGCAAGGGTTTTCCTTCATCGAGGCAACTTGAGGCAGCCAAGGGAGCGGCCAGGAGCCGGCAGCCCTCACGAGGGTGGCTGATGAGGCTTGGGCAGAGCCAGGAGTGGGCCTCTTGTACAAAGGCAGTCCCTAGGGAGCACGAGCAACCAGGAGTGCAGTGACCAGGATACCAGGATGGGCAAACAAGATGTGGCGTGTCAGTCAGGATGTGGCATGGCAATTTGCGCAGCAGCTCACGTGGGAGGGCACAGGGAGTGCCCAGAAGCTTGGCTAGCTCAATTAGGGAGCAATGGTATCCACCCAACAGAAGGCTATGGCCTCTCGGAGCTCGACACCCCCCACAAGTGACGCAGCCTCCCAGACAGAGCTCCAGGGGAAACACACTGCCACCCAAGTGTCAGGCTGCAGAGTGTGCCCTACTCTTACACCAGTTCAGGACAGCAGGAGTGAGCACACCTGTGGGAGGTGCACCCAGGTTGAGGCACTCCTCCACCTAGTGACAGAGCTCTGGGAAGAGGTGACTAGGCTGAGGAGTATCAGGGAGTCTGAGAAGGAGATAAACCACTGGAGTCGCTCCCTACCTTCCCTGAGACAGGCCCAGCAGGCAGAAGGGACACTCAGTAGAGGGGTTTCCCTATCCTCTCTCCACCCAGCTGAAAGCACTGACTTAGGGGATAAGGGGCAGTGGCAACAAGTCCCTGCCCAGCGCGGCAGGAGCGTCCCTTAAGGAATTCCCCACCTTCCCAGGTGCCTGTGCACAATAGGTATGAAGTTTTGCAGGTTGATCTGAAAAATATTGAGGAGCACGGTACATCTGGCTTGGAGGTGTCACTGAGATCACGTCGACCTGTGCCCTGCATTAAAACAGCTCCCACCAAGAAAAAAAGACAGGTTGTTGTCGTGGGGGACTCCCTTCTGAAGGGAACAGAAGGCCCAATATGCAGACTGGACCCACTTCATAGGGAGGTCTGCTGCCTCCCTGGGGCCTGAGTTAGGGACATGAAGAGAAAGCTTCCTGCCCTAGTTTGACCCTTGGATTATTACCTGTTATTGTTTTTTCAGGTAGGCAGTGTTGAAGCTCCAAGAAGTCTGAGGGCAATCAGAAGAGACTTCAGAGCCTGGTGTCACCAGCAGAACTTTGGGTTTTTGATCATGGGACATTTTACAAGACACCAGGCCTGCTGGCAACGGATGGGGTTCACTTGTCTCTAAGGGGGGAAAAGATCTTTGCTCAGGATTTATCAGGGCTCATCGATAGGACTTTAAACTAGTTTTGAAGGCGGAAAGGGAAAAAACAACAACAACAACAAAAAAAACAGGCTTGACAGAGACAAGCCTGGCAGTGGTATGGCAATGGTTAAGGGACGGTGTGCTCGCAAGGTCCATTGGTCTACCATCCCGATTGAGGTAGGGGATGGAGAACCATGCAGCAGCAAAGGCAGAAAGGACATTGATGGGTTAGAAATCACAAAAGTGCCCGGGAATTGTCATGCAGGAATTAGGGCTTCTCCCCCCAAAAAGGTGGCAGGATCGCTAGCCCAGCTGAAGTGTATCTACAATGCACGCAGTATGAGCAACAAACAGGAGGAGCTGGAAGCCATTGTGCAGCAGGAAAGCTATGACAGTTGCTATCACCGAAATCAGTGGGACAGCTTGCATGACTGGAGCACTGCAATGGATGGCTACACACTCTTCAGAAGGGATAGGCTAAGAAGGAGAGGTGGTGGGGTAGCCCTATATGTTACTGAGTGTTTGGATTGTCTTGAGATTAATAATGGCGATGACAGGGTTGAGTGTTTATGGGTAAGAATCAGGGGGAAGGACAATGAAGCAGATGTCCTGGTGGGCATCAGTTATAGACCACCTAACCAGGCCGAAGGGGCAGATGAAATATTTTACAAGCAGCTGGGACAAGTCTTGCAATCACTAGCCCTTGTTCTCATGGGGGACTTCAGTTTCCCAGATGTCTGCTGGAAATACAACACAGCGGAGAGGAAACAGTCTAGGAGGTTTCTAGAGTGTGTGGAAGATAACTTCCTGACAGAGCTGGTGAGTGAAGCCGGTGAGCTTCTTCAACTTGGGCGGTGTGGCTTATTAGCTAAGACTGAGGCAAAAAAGTCATTGAATACCTCAGCCTTCTCTGTATCCAGGGTGACCAGGTCTCCTGTTTCCTTCCATAGAGGGCCCACTTTTTTCCTAGTCTTCCTTTTATCACCGATGTACCTATAGAAGCTTTTCTTGTTGCCCTTGATGTCCCTGGACAGATTTAATTCAAAAAGGGCTTTAGCTTTCCTAACCTGATCCCTGGCTGCTTGGACAATTTCTATGTATTTCTGTTCTTGCTTCCACCCTCTGTAGGCTTCCTTTTTGCGTTTGATTTTGGCCAAGAGCTCCTTGTTCATCCATGCAGGCCTCCTGGGATTTTTGCCGACTTCCTCTTTGCTGGGATGCATCGCTCCTGAGCTTGGAGGAGGTGATCCTTGAATATTAACCAGCTTTCTTGGGCCCCTCTTCCCTCCTGGACTTTATCCCACAGTACTCTACCAAGCAGATCCCTGAAGAGGGCGAAGTATGCCCTCCTGAGGGTCAGGGTAGTGAGCTTGCTGTGTGCTCTCCTCTTTGCCCTAAAGGTCATGGTCACTGCAGCCAAGGCTGCCCTTGAGCTTCACGTTTCCTACCAGCCTTTCCTTCTTGGTGAAAACAAGGTCCAGCATAGCACTTCTCCTCATTGGCTCCTCTATCACTTGGAGAAGGATGTTATCAATGCATTCCAGGAACCTCCTGGATTGCCTGTACCCTGGCGTGTTGTCCCTCCAACAGATTTCAAGGTGGTTCTATTCCCCCCGAGGACCAAGGTTTGTGGAAATGAACCATCATAACACAACTGCCTTCAAGTAAGCAT
The DNA here is from genome assembly GCF_009769625.2 of Cygnus olor. NCBI lineage: Eukaryota > Metazoa > Chordata > Aves > Anseriformes > Anatidae > Cygnus > Cygnus olor. Next base: position 3,835,991 of record NC_049199.1, read on the forward strand.
CAAGAAACTATACCATAATTTGTATACATAAAATTATCATTTTTGCAGCATTGCTACACCTACAATACAGATTTTAAAGTGATAGCTTAGTAATTTAAAGCTGCAATCCTTTTAAACCTGTCATAACCTTAGCTAGATTGACTACTAAAGGTCTTTACCTGCAATAGTCTGCTTAGCACATGGCCGTTGTAAAATGGTGTGTATCAAGCAGCACTACAATGTATGCAATAGGGACTTCATCTTGCAGGATGCTGATAGCTGAGAGTTGTGTAATACTTTCATTTCTTAATAAAGCATGAGCAGAAAGCATCCCTCTGAAGCACTTAGCACCTTTCAAGTTTGATCAGTGTACTTGTGCTTTCTTTCATTTATCCTTCTTGGGAAACTCCCCTTAACCTTGCTACGAGGTCGGAAACAGCAACAAAAATGCACTCTAGCTCTGTTCACTACTATTATGTCACACCTGTGGGTCCTTGGACTCACCAGTTCAATAAACACCAAAGGAAGCTCACAACTGACTGGAGATTCGTTTCAGACATACTGAGAACTGTGATGTCAAGTCCTAGGTTTTGGTTTATGAAAGCACTGACGCACATGCTTCATTTAAAACATGTACCTAACACTGCCCTTAGTGCTTTTCTGGATGGAGTAATTGTTGACTAGGTAACTGTGAGAAAAATCTCAAATAATTTTCTTCAGACAGGATCTTCTGTGAAGCTATTTTATTCGTGATTGCAATGGCGGGCGCCCTGCCAATTAGGAGTGCATTATAGTAAACAAATCATAACCGTTTATTCCCTATTACCCGACACCTGATCACCTCCCCTGTTTCCTCATTGGCTGAGTACTACAGGTTCACAAGCTACTCGACGCTCCTCTATATCATATATGTACATTTTTTCTTTTTTTTCCAACCCTTTAATTTCTCCCTTTTCCTTTTTTTTCCCCCTTTCTTATGTTTTGAGAACCTGTGATCTTTGTTTTACTGTTCCCACAGTGCTCATCCTGTTTTTCTCAAGCTTCCGCCTTATTTTGGAACAGTGAGGCCTTCTACTGTCCACTTATCTACTTAGCATTTCTCCTTATTATGACTACACAGCTACCTTGGAATACAGAAAAGTAATTCTCTACTGCAAAAACACAACTTAGTTTCTCACAGTAACCACTGATCATTAATAGAAAAAGAAATGTGTATTTATAAAAAATGCCTTTGGCCAGGCCCTAACCCGTGTTTTTGATGTGGCTGAACTGAAATCTGAGCTGAAGTTCAAGGTACTCTTGAACCAGGAAGGATGGAAGATGATCAGCCTGCCACAGGTGTTTCACAGGTTTTCTGTCTTCATCGCAGTGCCATGTGGGAAGAGGAGAACCCCTTATAATAACAGCTAACACTTTTATCAGTGTTTTTGCAAAGGGGCTAAATATTATCTTCACAAAACTCTTAGATATTGGAAGTAACGTGTCTAAGATTATAGAGAAATGATAGAGTTGGGACAGTAGATAGAGTAGTAGAGTAGTAGATAGAGTAGTACAGTCCCAGCCCAGTACTCTGCCCAGTAAAGTCTTCTGCTTTCAGGAACAGAAATGGCCACAACCCAGCCAAGGCAGTGTTGGATTTTGCAGCTCTTTGGAGAACACCAAACAGCCCTGTGGTTTGTGCTTATCTGTAAATCTACTTCTGGGTGTCAGTGGTGACAAGTTAATCTTGCTATGATTACAGTAGCAAGTAGATACAACTATATCTGTGACGTTCCAGTTCTGTTCATTGCAACATCCATAATTTGGTGATCATTTATCATCATCTTATCAACATCTTTCTTAGGGGTATTTATTTTACTGTATGAATAGAATAGTACAATCGGAAAAGACCTTAAAAGATCATCTAGTCCAGATGCCTGACCTCTTCAGGGCTAACCCGAAGTTAAAACATATTACCGAAGGCATTATCCAAAAGCCTCTTGAACACTGACAGGCATGGGGCATCAACCACCTCACTAGGAAACCTATTCCAGTGTTTGACCACCCTCATGGTAAAGAAATTTTTCCTGATGTCCAGTCTGAACTTCCCCTGATGCAACTTTGTGCCATTCCCTTGCATTCTACCATTGGCTACCAGGGAGAAGAGACCGGCACCTCCCTCTCTGCTTGCTCTCCTCAGGAAGTTGTAGAGAGCAATGAGGTCACCTCTTAGCCTTCTTTTCTCCAGACTAGACAACCCAAGTGTCCTCAGTCTCTCCTCATAGGACATGCCTTCTAGCCCTTTTACCAGCTTTGTTGCCCTCCTCTGGATGCTTTCAGGTATCTTAACATCCTTTTTATATTGTGGAGCCCAGAAGTGCACACAATATTCAAGGTGAGGCTGCACCAATGCTAAATATAGCTTTTGACTGGCTGGCTATGCTATGCTTAATGCATACCAAAAATGAATGAATGACACAGAAAACACAGCACATTGTGATTCTGTATCAAGGAACCCTTGGAAAAGAAGACCGAGGGAGTGAGGTTTGGGTTTTATTTATTTATTTGTTTTGTTTTTTTTTATTAATCTTTCTTGTGACAAATAAAAAAGAGAGACTTTTTTTATATCTTTCCTTAATTTTTAAGCAATGGTTCAAAGAAATTGCTGAAAAAAAACAATTGTGGAGGCTATATGATAAGTCATTTAAAAGAGTCATTTTAATATTTAATGAGACTTCATCACTTAACGTCTTTTAATGGCACTTTCCCTTTGGCTGGGCATATGTGGCTGCATGTTGCTGCATGTTTTTAAGGGAATATCTTTTCTTACTTTCTAATGAAATTATACTTGAGACAGGAATAAAAGTGTATGGTGCTATGTTTTGGATTTAGGATGAGAATAATGTTGATACCACGCTGATGCTTTAGTTGTTGCTGAGCAGTGCTTACACTAAGTCAAGGACTTTTCTGCTTCTCATACTGCCCTGCCCAACAAGGAGGCTGGGGGGTGCAGAAGAAGATGGGAGGGGACACAACCAGGGCAGCTGACCCAAACTGACCAAAGGGATGTTTCTTCTATAAGATGTCATGTTCAACAATAAAATGGGAGAGTTGGCCAGGGGGTTGTTGCCATTGCTCAGGGACTGGCTGGGCATCAATCGGCTGGTGGTGAGCAATTGCATTGTGCATCACTTTTTTTTTTTTTTAATTCTTTTATTTTCTTTGGTTTGTTTGCTTGTTTGTTTTTTCTTATTAAACTGTCCTTATTCCAACCCGTGAGTTCTTACTCTTTTACTTTTCTCATTTCTCTGCCCTGCTTTCCTGGAAGTGGCCTGTCGATGGGAAGCAGTGAATGAATTCCTTGTTTTGCTTTGCTTGTGCATGCTGCTTTTGCTTTACCTAGCAAACTGCCTTTATCTCAACCCATGAGTTTTCTCACTTTTACCTTTCCAGTTCCCTCCTCTGTCTCACTTGGGCAGTGTGAGCAAAGCGCTGTGTGGTGATTAGCTGCCTGCCAGGTTAAACCACAACAGGTTGCCATGTCTATTTAGTTTATGATAAGGTGGGAAACTGAAGCTTTCTTTGCATCTCAACATATTCATATGTTACTTCAAACTCTTCATATTACTGAGTGACTTCTCGGTCAAAGATCATTTAAAAAAATGATGTGCAGAGCCTTACAGCAATTCTGCTTGCTAGAGGGGTAAATTAACACAAATGGATGGTCTAATTGAGCAAAGCACTTAAAAACATGCATCCATCCTTCATCAGCAGTGTGTTTATGTGAATATTTTTAAGTTAGGCTGAAAGCTGCAGGGATTGAATCCTCTTTTGAATGGCAAAGCAACCTTTGCACAGTAACCTGTATTAAGTCAGAAGCAAATCCACAAGGTAGCCAGGAATTGAACTGAGTCATGCCTTTCAGTCAATGTCTCTGACAAAAGCACTCCTTGTTCGTTAACACAACATCTCAGGTAGGGAGAGGAGAAGAAATGGCTAGTAATAGACGACACCTATGAGCATTTTAGCATCACTTTCTATTTTTATGCAATTGGTAACAAGAGTTGACTTTTGGCAATGTACAGAGCAAGACTGAGCTCTAACAGCAGTAGCTGCATTTTTGGTATGCTGTGCTAACACTGAATTACTGACAGATAGTTGGAAATGGATGTGTTGAGTGATTTAGAAATAATGTGAACGCTGACTGAACCTCTATTGGGTTTTCCTTCCATTTCCTATTTCAACATTAGAACAAGGAGGGTATTATTTATAACAAGATATGTAAAGTCCCACAAAGAAAAATGATATTTTGAATTGACAGAATCTTGAAAGTACAAGTGTGGTTTCATAACTAAATATAATTTTAGACAGGAAAATGGGAATTAACCAAAATTTATATGTCCTTGAAGAAGTTTACTTTTTTTTTTTTTTCCCCCTTCCTTGGGAAATATTTACAGCTGCCTCAATGCAAAAGTAATTCAGAATATTTATATATCTATATCACAGTAGCTCAGCTGGTTAGACTATTTTAAAAGCACTTGAGTGGATTTATTCATTGATGTGATCCAGTCAGAATGTGATGTATTAGGAACAGTAAGTTGTTTAGAAACTAGAAAGAAAAGCAAGGGTTTAATTATTTATTTATTTACATTCAGGTTAAGTAACCCAATTTTAAGAAAGTATAACATTTTGGGGAAAACAAAAAACGTGTTAGAGACCTTCAGAAAGGCATTCGTTCAGGAAAAGGTTCCTAGGGAATTCAACATGTGATGACTGGAGACAGGAGTCCACGTATTGTAAGTTATTTATTATCACGTATATATTCAAAGGACTGAAAATTTGGAAAGCTGCTTTAATTCATTCAAAATTAAGAGATTAAACCATATAGATACTGATCCAACTGTGTCCTGCAGTTGCTGTGTCTTCATGGATCTCAGCTGATATCATTGTTTAGGAGAAACATCACTGTGATTTTCATTGCATGAATCTTTTACAGGTTCCTCAATTTTAAAATGGAAAGTATAACTGGCCTAATTTAAAATGGGTTGATAGGTTTAGTTAATTATTAATTTTATAGAGCATTCAGTTACTTGGGTAGGGGGTGCCAAATAAATGTCAAAGATGAGCTTATACCTCAGAAACAATTTCTTTGGAGATTCTATTGAGAAATATATCATGGTAGTGATTGTCATTTGGGAGAGAGGAGTTTGGATCATGGCTCCCTAGTTCTTATGAGCTCTTTTAAGTGAATGGCAGCAGAAGGGAAAAAAAGAAATTGTGGATTCACCTGGTTTAGCATCTGAGTACTGTTCCTGGAGGTCTGGAGGAACTTTTTCTGACTCTTTTTTTTTTTCTTTTTTTTTTTCCTTCAGGTTGGGGGGTCACACAATGCTGCCCATTCGTTGGATGCCTCCAGAGAGTGTCATGTACAGGAAGTTCACCACAGAAAGCGATGTGCGGAGCCTAGGGGTCATATTATGGGAAATCTTTACCTATGGCAAACAGCCATGGTATCAGCTCTCAAACAATGAGGTGTGTGTAATATTTTCTCAAATTGCATAAGGGAGGGTGGCATTTCAACTGATGGCATGGCTTCTTTGGGGAAAGGACAGCAGCAAACATATTTAGTAAAAGCAATAACCCTGATATTAAGTATTTATGGTACTGTTGAAAATTTTGTGGTTGAAATTCTTTTTCATTCTTTTCTGTCCAAGGTGGATGGAATTTATCCAAGTAGGACTATACCAAGCTGGGATGTAGCTTCTGCCTTTGTATATGATAGTCCACTCTGGATGTTGAGAAAGATCATGAGGAAATGAAAAGAAGCTTACCTGTCTCCCAAACTGGCACTGGGTGATTTCAGTTACATATTAGGAAATGTCATTGTCATTAATTGATTATTCTAAATCATCCTTGAATAGATTGAAGGAATCAGGAGATCTCTTCAAACCCAGGAAACTGAAAATAATCCCTTTCCAGAGATTAGCCATGTTCATACTCATAAAGTGTAAGGAGGGAGGGAAGGGTGCTCTGAGACAATTGAAAGAGCTTGCTTCTAAAAAGAGGTGAGCTTCATAGACAGGTAGGGGAGGTATGGAATGGCTTCCCTACCACCGTTCCCCTATGAATGGAAGGAGTAACAGGGGTCAACATACAACATCAGTGAAGGTGTTGCTCCTTGACATCTTACATTATGGCAATTTTTCCAGATCACATCCCACTGCCCATGCATCTACCTAGAAAGGCAGTTCTACAGAGGTGGCCAGGTGACTGCTGCCAGCGAGGCTGCTGTGGCCATTTGCAGATGGGGTGAGGCCCATGTAATTGGCATGGCTGCAATTATCCTTTCTTTGTGATTTTTCATAGGTGATTGAGTGCATCACTCAGGGTCGAGTCCTACAGCGACCTTGCACGTGCCCCAAGGAAATATATGAGTTGATGCTGGGCTGTTGGCAAAGGGAGCCTCACATTAGGCTCAACATCAGAGAAATCCATTCCCTCCTCCAGAACTTGGCCAAGACTTCTCCAGTCTACCTGGATATTTTAGGCTAAATCATCCTAGTATTTCTTCTTATGGTCTATGTGAATTAATGCTGCCACTGAACTCCATTAAAATGTGTTCATAACTTTGACAGTATTAATGACAAAGATGTGGAGAAGCTTTCAAAGGGCAAGCAGTGAGCACTTCTCCATCTGCAGACACAGTATTGACTTTTTAGACTGAAATGTATCTTCACTCTCAGTTTCTCAGTTTTTCCTCTCTCCTTTCTTTCTAATCAGTTTGGCTTCTGCATTATTGTATCTCTGCATAGAAAAAGGTCTTAAAAACCTGCTTTGTTATATCAGCAGACTCTCCAGTTAATCCACCACAACTAACAATGCCTTGTTGTATTCATACCTTTGATGTGGATGAAAAAAGGGAGAAATATATTTGACTCAGACTTTGTGATTTCTGCTGTACGGATACTAGGAGTCTCTTTGTATTCACCTCAATTTTTTATTTTTTTTTTGCTTCAGCATGTGGGTGGAAAAAGGCTAGTGTTCTCTACATGAAGCATATTTCTTGCAGAGTCAAAGACAGATAGAATGAAAACAGAACTGTGTTTTCCACTATCTGGAGGAACTATGGGATCAGATGGCATCTAACCCCACTAAAAAACAAACAAACAAACAAACAAAAAACCACCACCACCAACAACAACAACAACAAAAAACTGAAACAATTACATGAAAGGCAAGAGGAACTTTAGTACTTTCCTTGGAGAATCTTTCTGAGGAGTAAAAGGATTATTCAAGGAGGTGCACGGCCAGCATTTTTCATTGCCAGATACAAGTTTATTATAAGGGAAAAAGATATCCCTGGTACTACACAGAATTACGTTACAAAATGATGAACAAAACACATACCCCTATTTTATCTTCTGGTAGGATATTGCCATGCTACTAGTAAAAAAATATTCTACAGCTAGTTTTTGGTAATAAAGGCTGAAGCTAAACTTATTAATGTGCAAGATTAATTTCAGGATTAAATGTTTAAACTAATGATAAAATAGAATAAACTACAGATGTTGGAGTAGGCGTATCTTATACTGTGCTTGCCCAGAAGCATATTCCTTCCTTCCTCAATACTTTTTTTTTCAATTGTGCAAGCAAAACTGTACATGGTCTGTGTTGATTAATAGCCTTTGTGCAGAAATTAATCTCTCATCTTGTAGTACAGCCTTGTAGGCATAGCTAACTCATAATAGCATAATTTAATATTTAATATTTAATTGGAAGGGGCTAATGGAGGATATATATACAGTGCTACAGATAGAATAGATTGATATTACATGAATAATCTAAAGCACAGAGATCACTGGCTATGTTTGAGCCATGTTGGCGGATGGAGTGAGATCCCTGGAGAAAACAAATATGATTCTGAGGTTATGGCTTCCTATTTGGAGTGCAAAGACCCTTAGTTCAGTATCATGTTTATATTGGTACTAGTGCTGTCACTCCCAACAGCCACTCTTTTAAAAATTCTTTTGGATTGGATGGGCATTGTACATGTACAGCATTTGCATGGCCACTGTGTTGGTTACAAATGTATGGGCATATCTGTTATTTTTTCAAACTGGAAGTTGAAGTTTTCAAATTTAGAGGTAGGATTATTTTTAATATGAATTCTTACAAATGAAAACCTACTTTATCTACGTCCCAAGACTTTTGCCTCCCTCTGTGAGGGGGCATTGTTGCAAAAAAAGCAATCTTTCTTTTCTTATTCTCTTTTTTCTTTTTTCTTATTGACATGATCCAGATCAAAATGGCCCATAATCTTTGTGTTGGGAGTATTTTATTTAATAAATTAATCATTTTGGTTTTGCAAATGTTCCCATAATAGTCTTAATATATTATGTACTTGCATATATTATTTATTTAGATACTTTAGTTTGTTTGTGTTTTTTTTTCTTTTCTACAGAAGCTTTTAGAGCTAGCTCATAAAGATTTTGAACATTTTTAAAAGAAAACATTTCACTGGACAGTGGTGGATTTTTACCCTTCTCAATGTCATTGAAAAGGCAGTATTACAAATATACATGATACTATAACTATAAAGACATACTCAGTTTTTCTTTAATAAACTAAATGTTATTTCTTAACTAGCACTGAACTGGAAACACACAAAAAGTCTGAGGAAGATTCCCACAAAACAGGCCTTAAGATTTTATCTAGACTGTCTTGGAAATTCACATATAAAGCTATATAAAGATTTACATCCATTGAAATCCATTCTCTTGAGAATCTGATTTGTATGTTTTAAAGGAATTTGAAAAACATTTTTGTCATAGTGGTGGAGAAAGATGGTGTCAGTGTGCTGATACTGTGCAGTGGGAGAGGGTTTCAGGTGGTGGAAGGGGAGGAGTTAAGCTTCTGCCTGGTGTATTCTGTATTAGTTTCTTATGAACTTAATAAAGAAGCAACTGAAATGCTTCTGTTTCTAAGCAGGTTCCAGCCTGAAAGTAAGCATGCGGGTTTTGTTGCAAGTACTGAATAAAAGGTGGGTAAGTGTTGTAGAATGAACAGAGAAGGGGAAGAAATATGCTCCAATCACAGCAAAGTGCATATTCATCATACTTGCACTGTCAGTTAAATCATGTATACTGAGTAAATATGACAATCAGGCTCATTTAAAAAAAATCTTTCCAGACTATACTATGAGGTGATCATAAATATATATTATATAGTGGTTACATATGGTGTGTGTATAGATATATATACACATAGCATATACATGTATGCCTATGTCTGTTGTACTTTATATATGTGCAGACATGTATGCACATTATGTATGAGCTGTGTGTATATGTATAAATTTACACAAACCTACGTTACTACGAATTGTAATTAGAGTGCTATTAATAAATATATAAAGTCTGCTGAGTAACCAAAACATCTGTTTTTTCTTTTGATATTTATTTTTCTGTGTTTGTGAAATTCAACTTCTTTAACTGGTGTGCAGCAGAGAAAGTGCTAGAATGCCAAAGAAATAACAACAAGAACTTTTTCCCCAAATTACTGCTTAAAAACATTTCTTCCATTCCTATCTCACTTGCTAACTTCTCACAAGGAAATGAACTAAGCTCCAAAAGCAGTTTGATTTCCTGTCATTTCTGGGTTTGTGCTTTTGCTGTTTTATTGCTCTAGAAAAACAGTACAGCTCCATAAGCACTTTATAATCATCTGCAGTAACAAAATAATTCCAAGAATGATCTGGACAATTCAGACTGCAACGCAACATTTAGGACAATGTTGAGAATGCCAAAATTGAGCAGTCATAATAGCAGCATTTACGCTCTCTCTCTCTGTACACCTCCTCAGCTTTTTGAGAGATTGTTTTTGTTGTGGCTGATGTAGACTCTTACAAAACATTTTGAAAACAAAAGAAATAATCTAATAAAATGATCAGGTCACTGGATGACTAAGGTAAAATAGATATGTTTTAGAATAAGACTATTTCTGGGTTGTTGCAGCCTGAAAACGAATTCAAGTGCTGCTATAAAATATGAGAGAGGGGAGTGAGGAAGGGCAGAGGAACAGATCATGGTTTCTAACCAAAAATGAAGGTTTTGATAGAACAGGAAGTTGTATTTTCTTATTGTCACAGCTGGGATGAACCACTGCTGCTTTGAATCAAGAGGTACTTGAAGAGCTTTATTTAAAACACTTGTGGGTTGTTGATCGGGGTTTTTTGTTTGTTTGTTTTTAGAGGGAGGGATGTTACTATAATTAATCACAAATATGAAGAAAAAAAAAAAGAGTACGCATTGCAGGGAAAACACTGCATTTCACAACAGCAACAAAGTTAACTATTTTGTCATCTTTTAAATGTATGTCCCAGGAGAAGAAATGGAAAATGCTGGGTATGTTATTTTACTGTCTATGCATTTCTGGACCAGGTCTATGTTTTTTTGTTTGTTTGTTTGCTTGTAGAAGACTCCGAGTGACAGCAAACTGGTATTTTATAAACACTGAATACCTTGGACAAGGATAATAGAAGCTGCTAGTAGTGAGGCCGTTTGATAGAAACACATAAGAAAACAGAGTTCAAATCAAATTTTTCCAGAGGCCTATATCTTGCAGCTTATATGTATCTTCCTGTAACTTGAAGAAAAGTAGCTAAGAATGTTTTATATACAAGTAATTTAATTCAACATTAATGTTTAATTATATCACCAACAGAGAATCAATTAATTAGGGATTATTTGTCTTAGCCCTGTACTCCAGATAGAGAGCTATCTACATATAAATATAGATTTCCATTTTGCCACCAAAATGTGACCTGGTGTGTGGAACTATTGTTCTCCTTTCTTTTTTCTTTTTCTGTTCTTAATGTAATATTTTTGTGCAAACATTTACTGGTCCTGGTTTTGCAGTTTGTTATAGCAAGCCATTGCTTTAAGACTTTGCATCTTGGCTGATTTTGAAATGATGCCTAGGTATTAGCATTAAAAGTTTTGCTTGTGAATCCTGTGACTAGCTTCTCTTGACATGACATGGGAAGTCTCTTGTATTATAGTGTATTTAATAAAAATGACGTCTTACAATAAACAGTGTAAACCCAAAGAAAGATACAATGGTTACTTTAAAAGACATACAATTTTAATGAAGTGCTGTACGACCTTTTTATTTTTCTATGTCTTTGTTTACCTCCATTCCTTTTGGAAAGGGTGAAAATAAGGGATAGTTTAGTATGCTTAGAAATATGACATATTTGCACTCCAAAACCCTGATTAAAAAAAGAGGTCACAATTTCTAGGTGAGGAAAGCAGAGAATCCCTTATTAATAGGAAAAAAAAAAAAAATATCCAATATGAATGTGGTTTGTTAGGCTCTTTTTTATTCTTCCTTTTTTTTTTTCTTTTTTTCTCTAAAATGGAGATCGGTGGTGGTTTTACTCGGGTGGGCAGCCGAGCTCCACCACAGCCGCTCTCTCACTCCTCCTCCTCAAAGGGAAAGGGGGAGAAAATACGATGCAAAGGGCTCAAGGATGGGATAAGGATGGGGAGATCACTCAACAATTATCGTGATGGGCAAAACAGACTCAGAGTAGGGAGACAGTAAGATTTATTGCCTATTACTAACAAGCTAGAGAAGTGAGAAACAAAGGAAAGAAACCAAAAACACCTTCCCCCTATCCACCCTCTTCCACTGCTTTGAAAGATGGTGTCAGTGTGCTGATACTGTGCAGTGGGGGAGGGTTTCAGGTGGTGGAAGGGGAGGAGTTAAGTTTCTGCCTGGTGTATTCTGTATTTTTTTCTTATGAACTTGGACAAAATTAGAAGGGCCAACCTCAACTTGAGCTCGATCTGGCTATTGCTGTTACAGACAAGAAAAAATGTTTTTATAAATACATAAACAAGAAAAGGAGGACTAAGGAGAATCTCCATCCTTTATTGGATATGGAGGGAAACATAGTGACAAGAGATGAGGAAAAGGCTGAGGTACTTAATGCCTTCTTTGCCTCAGTCTTTAGCAGCAAGACCAGTTATCTCCATGTATTCAGCCCCCTGAGCTGGTAGATAGGGATGGGGAGCAGAACGAAGCCCTCATAATCCATGAGGAAATGGTTAGTGACCTGCTAGACCACTTAGATGTATGCAAGTCTATGGGACCGGGTGGGATACAACTGAGGATAATGAAGGAGCTTGCAGAATTGCTCGCCAAGCTGCTTTCCATCATTTATCAGCAGCCTGGGCTATCAGGGGAGATCCCAGTTGACTGCAGGCTAGCAGAAGTGATGCCCATCTACAAGAAGGGCAGGAAGAGGGATCCAGGAAACTATAGGCTTGTCAGTCTGACCTCGGTGCTGGGGAAGCTCATGGAGCAGATCATCTTGAGTGCCATCACACGACACCTAAAGGGCAACCAGGCGATTAGGCCCAGTCAGCATGGGTTTATGAAAGGCAGGTCCTGCTTGACAAACCTGATTTCCTTCTACGACAAGGTGACGCTCAGTGGATGAGGGAAAGGCTGTGGATGTGGTCTACCTAGACTTCAGTAAGGCTTTTGACACCATTTCCCACAGCATTCTTCCAGAGAAACTGGCTGCTCATGGCTTGGATGGGTGTACACTTTACTGGGTTAAAAACAGTCTGGGTGGCTGGGCCCAGAGAGTTGTAGTGAATGGAGTTAAATCCAGTTGGAGGCCGGTCACTAGTGGTATCCCCCAGGACTCAGTACTGGGGCCACTTCTCTTTAATATCTTTATCAATGATCTGGACGAGGGGATTGAGTGCACCCTCAGTAAGTTTGCAGACAACACCAAGATGGGCGTGAGTGTTGATCTGCTTGAGGGTAGGAAGGCTCTGCAGAGGGATCTGGATAGGCTGGATCAATGGGTGGAGGCCAACTGTATGAGGTTTAAAAAAGGCTACGTGCCCTATCCTGCACTTGGGGCACAACAACCCCATGCAACGCTACAGGCTGGGGGAAGAGTGGCTGGAAAGCTGCCTGGTGGAAATGGACCTTGTGGTGGTTTTACTCGGGTGGGCAGCCAAGCTCCACCTCAGCCACTCTCTCACTCCCCCTCCTCAAAGGGAAAGGGGAGAAAATACGATGAAAAGGGCTCCAGGGTTGAGATAAGGACGAGGAGATCACTCAACAATAATTGTGACGGGCAAAACAGACTCAGAGTAGGGAGATAGTAAGATTTATTGCCTATTACTTACAAGCTAGAGAAGCGAGAAACAGAGGAAAGAAACCAACAACGCCTTCTCCCCCCATCCACCCTCTTCCACTTCTTCCCCCCAAGCGGTGCAGGGGAATGGGGGTTGTGGTCGGTCTATAGCACTTTGTCTCCACCGCTCCTTCTCCGTCACTCTCTTCCCCTGCTCCAACATGGGGTCCCTCCCACAGGATGCAGTCCTTCTTGAACTGATCCTGTGTGGGCTTCCCACAGGCAGCAGCTCTTCAAGAACTGCTCCAGATATGGGTCTGCACCATGGAGTCCATCCATCAGGAGCAAACTGCTCCACCTTGGGTCCCCCACGGGCAGCAGCTTCTGCCAGGTCACCTGCTCCTGTGTGGTCTCCTCTCCATGGGCTACAGGTCCGGCCCGGAATCTGCTCCAGCGGGGGTCCTCCACAGGCCGCAGCCTCCTTCAGTGCAGGTCCACCTGCTCCACTGTGGTCTCCTCCACGGGCTACAGCGTAGAACCCTGCTCCACCGTGGTACACCATGGGCTGCAGGGGGACAACCTGCTTCACCATGGTCTTCACCACAGGCCGCAGGGGAACTTGAGCTCCGGCGCCTGGAGCACCTCTCCCCCTCCTTCTTCACTGACCTTGGTATCTGCAAGGCTGTTCCTCACTCCTCTCTCTCTCCCAGCTGCTATTGAGCAGCAGTTTTTTTCCCCTTTCTTAAATATGCTCTCACAGAGGCGCAAACATCATTGCTTATTGGCCTGGCTCTGGACAGCGGCGGGGCCCTTCTCTAACACGGGGCAGCTTCTGGATTCTTCTTGCAGAAGCCACCCCTATGGCCCCCTGCTACCAAAACCTTGCCACATAAACCCACTACAGACCTAAGAGTATTGGTCAATAGCCGGTTGAATATGAGCCAGCAGTATGCTCAGGTGGCCAAGAAGGCCAACAGCATCCTGGCTTGTATCAGAAATAGTGTATCCAGCAGGACTAGGGAAGTGATTGTCCCCCTGTACTTGACTCTGGTGAGGTGTGGTGGTTTTACTCGGGTGGGTGGCTGAGCTCCACCACAACCGCTCTCTCACTCCCCTCCTCAAAGAGGAACGGGGAGAAAATACGATGAAAAGGGCTCAAGGGTTGAGATAAGGACGAGGAGATCACTCAACAATAATTGTGACGGGCAAAACAGACTCAGCATAGGGAGATAGTAAGATTTATTACCAATTACTAACAAGCTAGAGAAGCGAGAAACAAAGGAAAGAAACCAAAAGCACCTTCCCCCCCAACCACCCTCTTCCACCTCCTCCCCCCGAGTGGCGCGGGGGAATGGGGGTTATGGTCAGTCTATAGCGCTGCTTCTCCGCCGCTCCTTCTCGGTCACTCTTGTCCCCTGTGCTGTGGGGTCCCTCCCACGGGATGCAGTCCTTTCCGAACTGATCCAGCGTGGGCTTCCCACAGGCAGCAGCTCTTCAAGAACTGCTCCAGATATGAGTCCGTACCACGGGGTCCATCCCTCAGGAGCAAACTGCTCCAACCTGGGTCCCCCACGGGCAGCAGCTCCTGCCAGGTCACCTGCTCCTGTGTGGTCTCCTCTCCACGGGCTACAGGTCCGGCCCAGAATCTGCTCCGGCAGGGGTCTTCCACAGGCCGCAGCTTCCGTCGGTGCAGGTCCACCTGCTCCACCGTGGTTTCCTCCACAGGCTGTAGCGTAGAACCCTGCTCCACCGTGGTACTCCATGGGCTGCAGGGGGACAGCCTGCTTCGCCATGGTCCTCACCGCAGGCCGCAGGGGACTTCTGCTCCGGCACCTGGAGCACCTCTCCCCCTCCTTCTTCACTGACCTTGGCGTCTGCAAGGCTGTTCCTCACTCCTCTCACTCTCCCAGCTGCTGTGTGGCACAGCATTTTTTTTTCCCCTGTCTTAAATATGCTCTCACAGAGGCGCAAAACAACATCACTTATTGGCTCAGCTCTGGTCAGCCGTGGGGCCCTAACCAAACATGGGGCAGCTTCTAGATCCTTCTCACAGAAGCCACCCCTATGGCCCCCTGCTACCAATACCTTGCCACGTAAACCCACTACATGAGGCCACACCTTGAATACTGTGTTCAGTTTTGGGCCCCTCACTACGAGAAGGACACCAAGGTGCTGGTGCGTGTTCAAAGAAGGACAACGAAACTGGTGAAGGGTCTAGAGAACAAGTCTCATGAGGAGTGGCTGAGGGAGCTGGGGTTGTTTAGCTTGGAGAAAAGAAGGCTCGGGGAGACCTTATTGTACCTTACAATTACCTTAAAGGAGCTTGTAGCGAAGTGAGGATTGGGCTCTTCTCCCAGGCACCAAGTGATACGATGAGGGGAAATGGCCTGAAATTGCACCAGGGGAGGTTTAGGTTGGATATTAGGAAATCCAGTTAGCTCTCCCAGGCTATCTGTCCTTGCTCCCTCTCTCTGTAGGCCTTCTCTTTCTGTTTGAATGTTGAGATAGTTTTATTGCTTTAATCATCTTGAGATTTAAACACCAAAATATCTATTTGCCCTGGTTTTATTTTACTGATTAAAGCTTCTCACAAAAGAAGAGCCAATCTGTGCTGTTTCTGAAACCGTTTAAATATTCTTTGGAGACATATGCATTCACATCTCCTTTCACTCAGTTATTTTGCTCAGGTAACCAAACTAGCTGGTGCCAGGAACATGTGAAAAGATGCAAATCTATTTCCTCCTGCCTTTGACATCTCAGCCAGGCATGTTGCTGACCTTGTCTCGGTCATCCTGAATGCTGTCCAGCATTTCCATATTCCTGGCACATCCCCCTCAACTCTCCACATTTCCACCACTTTTGCTGTGATATATTTTAGGAATCGGCATATACATGCATATACAAACTAATTCCTGGGTCCCCCAGCAAGTGCAGACAAAACAGAAATATAGTCCTTCAGTCTCCTAGCAAGAGAGTGGCTCAAAATGAAAGCCAGAGACCTGTTTCCCTGGCAGTATTCTGTATGTAAGATGTGCGTTTTGCTTTTGTTGCACCTGAGTGCTATTTCTAATTTGGCTCTTTTTTTTTTTTTTTTAAGTGAGTTATTTTCAGCAATTAAATTATTTTATTAAGAGCACTGCTGACATCCCCAGTTTCTATAATTAACATTTTAAAAAATCACAGCTGGGAACTGCAAGTCTTTTGGAGACAAAATAGGACGAACATATGGAACTCATATTCCCTGCTCCCCTCTTTTTCCCCGTCATCCCTGAACCAGAGTGTTGGGAGGAATGGGTTAAAAACCAAAGATTTACAAGGAGGGTGGGAACAGAATGGCGAGGAGGATTGCAAATGTGCTCAAGTGACCTTGCAGCTGGAAATGCATAAAGTCTGGGGAGCGGCAATGTAGAAAAACATATAAATTATGCCTGCTGCTGTTTATGCTCTGTGTGTTTGGCAAGTAGCGCATCTGTGTATAGATAACATGGGTATCGGATGTGCTTGAGCTCCCAGCCTTGGTACAGAGAAGATCAAAGAAGCACAGCGAGGATCACAGCATGTTGTTAAAAACTGCACCTCTGTGAACCCTTGATAAACAGGTGTAAACAGCAGGCTGGTGATCTTCTAGCATGGACTGAGCTTAGCAGTGCCTGCATCCCTGCTTGTGTGCTTCTGTCTGGGTGTCGCTTTGGGGATCCCCAGGTTGGTGAGGCAATGAAAATAAATCTGCTGCTTGCATTTTGGCCGTGGGTCTGTGGTTTTTCCTGATGCCTGCCTGTGCTGATTCACACACAGAGGTTTTCAGTAGAGAGTCTATTTGTCTTCCTTTTTTTTTTTCCAAGCTGTTACATAAGAGAGTCTCTGCAAATAACTCATTGTAAATTCAGGTCATCCCTTTTCATTTATAGTGTTTGCACTGCTTAGTGATTTGGGGAATTATGTTGACAAATGTTATTAGCACCAGTCATTTTAACAACCCAGAATCTAGAGAGGCTCAGATGAAAGAAAGCAGATGGAAAGTAAAAATAGTGCCTAAGATACCACAGAGGCCACTAAATAAATGTGCACTTTGCTTGCTTAAAATAACACTTATTAGCAGTATAAGTTGTCAGATTTTTTTTTACCAGTGGGAGACTAATTACTTGAGCAAGAGCTAGGCATTCTGCAAGCTGTTCCAGTGCTCTTTTGGCTCATGTTATGTTGTACAACATCAATGACTTCAGTGCTAGGCAACCGGGTAGGGATCAGTGAAGTTAGCAATACCGACCACAGGTAAAATTGTTTTCCCAAGTGTTGTGGCTTAACTCAGCAGGCAGCTAAGCATCACACAGCCATTCATACACCCCCCACCCCCACAATGAGATGAGGGAGAGAATCGGGAAAAAAAAGGTAAAGCTCGTGGGATGAGATAAAGACAGTTTTATAGGACAGAAAAGGAAGGGAAAATAATAATGATAATAATTATTATACGTGTTGTTGTGGTTTTAACCCGGCCGGCAGCTAAACACCACACAGCCGTTTGCTCACCCTCCCCCCTCCCTCTCTGGGATAGGGGAGAGAAACGAGAAAACTGAAGCCTGTGGGTTGAGATAGAGACAGTTTATTAGGACAGAAAATATAATTAATAATAATAATACGTACAAAACAAGTGATGCACAATACAATTGCTCACCAACCGCTGACCGATGCCCAGCCTATCCCCGAGCAGCCGGCCCCCCCCACCCCGGCTAGCCACCCCTATATATTGTTTAGCATGACGTCAGATGGTATGGAATACCCCTTTGGCCAGTTTGGGTCAGCTGTCCTGGGTCTGTCCCCTCCCAGCTCCTGCTGCACCCCCCAGCCTGCCTGCTGGCAGGACAGAGGGAGAAGCTGAAAAGTCCTTGGCTTGGTGTAAGCACTGCTCTGCAACAATTAAAACATCAGCATGTTACCAGCACTCTTCTCATCCTAATCCAAACCTTAGCACCCTACCAGCTACTAGGAGGAAAATTAACTCTATCCTAGCTAAAACCAGGACATATGTGTGTGTATATATATATACACATAAAACAATTTGTGCACAATGCAATTGCTTACCACCTGCTGACTGATGCTCAGTCCAACCCCAAGCAACAGTCTACACCCAGCCAACCCCCCTAGTTCATATTGTTCCACATGATGTAATATAGTGTGGAATATCCTGTGGTAGGAATTGGTACCTGCTCTTCTTCGACTCTCAGCAACCCCAAAGAGAAGGGTCCTCTGAGAGATCGAACAAGGTAGACAGCTGTTTTATCTTCTCCATCTCCAAAGCAGATATGCCAAAAGCCCACTGATACCCTTTTGGATCTTTGAAGTAGCCTCTCCTGAGGTAGTCTATGCCAAGGATGCACGGAGCTTCCAAGCCAGTCCCAATACGGTGCTTTTGCCACTCATTCCCAGTTAGGCTCACTTCAGCCTCCAATACAGTTAACTGTTGGGATCCCCCTGTCACTCCAGAAATGCATATGGGTTCTGCCCCTTGGTAGCCTGATGGCATTAGAGTACGCTGTGCACTGGTGTTCACTAGAGCCTTATATTTCTGTGGGTCTGATGCGCCAGGCCATCAAATTCACACACTCCAATAAACCCGACTGTCCCTTTCCTCCCCCTGGCTGGAGGCAGGGCCCCTCTAATCATAGTGATTGTGTTAGAATTCATTACTCACTTCTTGTAAATGTGAATCAAATGTCCCTTCATTAAGGTCAGAAATAAGATCAATCTATATGCTCTGGAGAACTGCCCACTGGACAACGGAGCAGTAATTTTCCTGGAAGAACCCCCTTTTGCTATTGTTTTTCCTTACAACTCATATACCCGTACCTCTAGGGCTGAAGTAGATTTCCCCTCCCACTTTCTCATGTCCTCTCCATGGCCACGCGGATAAAACCATAGGGTGGCACATGGTGTGTACCCACTATATCCTCTCTCCTGGGCAGAGGAATGCTTTCTCCTGAAAGCTGAGGTACAGGCAGGGAGGAAGACATTCTCTTTCTCTTTAAAAGTTGCTGAACCAATTTCTCCATAGCTGAGACACAGACCTGTAGGGAGGAAGAGAGACTTTATATTGTCAGAGTTGGAAAGCCAATTCATCCACCGTATGTTCCTCTCCATCTTTCTCACTCATTACTGCCAATGAGTTGGCATATGACGATGGTGCACTCTGTACAAACTTCTGCTACATGGGTCATATGCACTTGACTTCATATGGATCTTTGGATAACTGCTTGTAGTCGAGGTCATCATAAACAACCTCCAGGATGGATATTTCACTCAGGTTCTGGATACCCCTCTCCATGGTTGTCCACTTGTCTGGTTGACATGCAATATCTTCCTTTCCTTCCTGCCTGACAGGAGTTGCCTCCAGAGGCTAAGGTCTTGTGCCCGTTTTCCCATCACTTTGTCAGTGCCCCCTTCCCTAGAGAGGGATCCCAGCTGCTTGGCTTCCTTGCCCTCTGTCAAGGGCAAAGAAGACGTTTCTGAGAAAGGGAAGAAAATAATCTAAATCCTTCTGAAGGCTGGTTTTGCCATAAAACAAAATAAGGTCAAGGGACCTGCACAGGAGATGCATTTTTTAGGAATAAAATGGCAAGATGGATGTCGTCAGATACCAATGGATGTGATCAACCAAATAAAAGCTATGTCTCCACCAACTAGCAAAAAGAAACACAAACTTTCCTAGGTGTTGTGGGGTTTTGGAGAATGCATGTTCCAAATTACAGTCTGATTGTAAACCCGCTCTATCAAGTGACCCGTAAGAAGAATGATTTCAAATGGGGCCCTGAGCAACGACAAGCCTTTGAACAAATTAAGCAGGAAATAGTTCATGCAGTAGCCCTTGGGCCAGTCCGAACAGGACCAGATGTAAAGAATGTGCTCTACACCGCAGCCGGGGAGGATGGCCCCACCTGGAGCCTCTGGCAGAAAGAACCTGGGGAAACTCGAGGTCGACCCCTGGGGTTTTGGAGTCGGGGATACAGAGGATCTGAGGCCCGCTACACTCCAAATGAAAAAGAGATATTGGCAGCATATGAAGGGGTTCAATCTGCTTCAGAAGTGATTGGTATGGAACCACAGCTCTTCCTGGCACCCCGACTGCCGATATTGGGCTGGATGTTCAAAGGAAGGGTCCCCTCTACACATCATGCAACTGATGCTACATGGAGCAAGTGGGTTGCACTGATTACTCAGCGGGCTCGAATAGGAAACCCCAGTCGCCCAGGAATCCTGGAAGTGATTATGGACTGGCCAGAAGGCAAGTACTTTGGGATATCGTCAGAGGAGGAGGTGGCCCGTGCTGAAGAAGCCCCACTGTACAACAAGCTACCAGAAAAATGAGAAGCAATATGCCCTGTTCATTGATGGGTCCTGTCGTATTGTGGGAAAGCATCGGAGGTGGAAGGCTGCTGTATGGAGTCCTACACGACGAGTTGCAGAAGCTGCCGAGGGAGAAGGTGAATCGAGCCAGTTTGCAGAAGTGAAAGCCATCCAGCTGGCTTTAGATATTGCTGAATGAGAAAAGTGGCTTCTCCACAGAATTGGACAAGCACAAGGGTGTGATGGAATCAGAACGGGCTTCAGCGTGCGACGATCCAACACTGCACACCATCTCTTCTGCCCTGAAAGACTGCTGAGACAGACGGAGCCCAAAGTCTATCACAGGCTAAACAAACTCAATGGACATTTTATATAAATATGACAAGTGGTGATTAATTGGAATGTATTGGAAAGTGTGGGACCCGAGCATGACATAAATGGTATGGAGTAAGGGGTGGATATTGTCCTGGTTTCAGTTAGGATAGAGCTAATTTTCCTCCTAGTAGCTGGTAGGGTGCTATGTTTTGGATTAGGATGAGAAGAGCGCTGATAACATGCTGATGTTTTAATTGTTGCAGAGCAGTGCTTACACCAAGCCAAGGACTTTTCAGCTTCTCCCTCTGTCCTGCCAGCAGGCAGGCTGGGGGGTGCAGCAGGAGCTGGGAGGGGACAGACCCAGGACAGCTGACCCAAACTGGCCAAAGGGGTATTCCATACCATCTGACGTCATGCTAAACAATATATAGGGGTGGCTAGCCGGGGTGGGGGGTGCCGGCTGCTCGGGGATAGGCTGGGCATCGGTCAGCGGTTGGTGAGCAATTGTATTGTGCATCACTTGTTTTGTACGTATTATTATTATTAATTATATTTTCTGTCCTAATAAACTGTCTCTATCTCAACCCACAGGCTTCAGTTTTCTCGTTTCTCTCCCCTATCCCAGAGAGGGAGGGGGGAGGGTGAGCAAACGGCTGTGTGGTGTTTAGCTGCCGGCCGGGTTAAAACCACAACAACACGTATAATAATTATTATCATTATTATTTTCCCTTCCTTTTCTGTCCTATAAAACTGTCTTTATCTCATCCCACGAGCTTTACCTTTTTTTTCCCGATTCTCTCCCTCATCTCATTGTGGGGGTGGGGGGTGTATGAATGGCTGTGTGATGCTTAGCTGCCTGCTGAGTTAAGCCACAACACTTGGGAAAACAATTTTACCTGTGGTCGGTATTGCTAACTTCACTGATCCCTACCCGGTTGCCTAGCACTGAAGTCATTGATGTTGTACAACATAACATGAGCCAAAAGAGCACTGGAACAGCTTGCAGAATGCCTAGCTCTTGCTCAAGTAATTAGTCTCCCACTGGTAAAAAAAAATCTGACAACTTATACTGCTAATAAGTGTTATTTTAAGCAAGCAAAGTGCACATTTATTTAGTGGCCTCTGTGGTATCTTAGGCACTATTTTTACTTTCCATCTGCTTTCTTTCATCTGAGCCTCTCTAGATTCTGGGTTGTTAAAATGACTGGTGCTAATAACATTTGTCAACATAATTCCCCAAATCACTAAGCAGTGCAAACACTATAAATGAAAAGGGATGACCTGAATTTACAATGAGTTATTTGCAGAGACTCTCTTATGTAACAGCTTGGAAAAAAAAAAAAGGAAGACAAATAGACTCTCTACTGAAAACCTCTGTGTGTGAATCAGCACAGGCAGGCATCAGGAAAAACCACAGACCCACGGCCAAAATGCAAGCAGCAGATTTATTTTCATTGCCTCACCAACCTGGGGATCCCCAAAGCGACACCCAGACAGAAGCACACAAGCAGGGATGCAGGCACTGCTAAGCTCAGTCCATGCTAGAAGATCACCAGCCTGCTGTTTACACCTGTTTATCAAGGGTTCACAGAGGTGCAGTTTTTAACAACATGCTGTGATCCTCGCTGTGCTTCTTTGATCTTCTCTGTACCAAGGCTGGGAGCTCAAGCACATCCGATACCCATGTTATCTATACACAGATGCGCTACTTGCCAAACACACAGAGCATAAACAGCAGCAGGCATAATTTATATGTTTTTCTACATTGCCGCTCCCCAGACTTTATGCATTTCCAGCTGCAAGGTCACTTGAGCACATTTGCAATCCTCCTCGCCATTCTGTTCCCACCCTCCTTGTAAATCTTTGGTTTTTAACCCATTCCTCCCAACACTCTGGTTCAGGGATGACGGGGAAAAAGAGGGGAGCAGGGAATATGAGTTCCATATGTTCGTCCTATTTTGTCTCCAAAAGACTTGCAGTTCCCAGCTGTGATTTTTTAAAATGTTAATTATAGAAACTGGGGATGTCAGCAGTGCTCTTAATAAAATAATTTAATTGCTGAAAATAACTCACTTAAAAAAAAAAAAAAAAAGAGCCAAATTAGAAATAGCACTCAGGTGCAACAAAAGCAAAACGCACATCTTACATACAGAATACTGCCAGGGAAACAGGTCTCTGGCTTTCATTTTGAGCCACTCTCTTGCTAGGAGACTGAAGGACTATATTTCTGTTTTGTCTGCACTTGCTGGGGGACCCAGGAATTAGTTTGTATATGCATGTATATGCCGATTCCTAAAATATATCACAGCAAAAGTGGTGGAAATGTGGAGAGTTGAGGGGGATGTGCCAGGAATATGGAAATGCTGGACAGCATTCAGGATGACCGAGACAAGGTCAGCAACATGCCTGGCTGAGATGTCAAAGGCAGGAGGAAATAGATTTGCATCTTTTCACATGTTCCTGGCACCAGCTAGTTTGGTTACCTGAGCAAAATAACTGAGTGAAAGGAGATGTGAATGCATATGTCTCCAAAGAATATTTAAACGGTTTCAGAAACAGCACAGATTGGCTCTTCTTTTGTGAGAAGCTTTAATCAGTAAAATAAAACCAGGGCAAATAGATATTTTGGTGTTTAAATCTCAAGATGATTAAAGCAATAAAACTATCTCAACATTCAAACAGAAAGAGAAGGCCTACAGAGAGAGGGAGCAAGGACAGATAGCCTGGGAGAGCTAACTGGATTTCCTAATATCCAACCTAAACCTCCCCTGGTGCAATTTCAGGCCATTTCCCCTCATCGTATCACTTGGTGCCTGGGAGAAGAGCCCAATCCTCACTTCGCTACAAGCTCCTTTAAGGTAATTGTAAGGTACAATAAGGTCTCCCCGAGCCTTCTTTTCTCCAAGCTAAACAACCCCAGCTCCCTCAGCCACTCCTCATGAGACTTGTTCTCTAGACCCTTCACCAGTTTCGTTGTCCTTCTTTGAACACGCTCCAGCACCTTGGTGTCCTTCTCGTAGTGAGGGGCCCAAAACTGAACACAGTATTCAAGGTGTGGCCTCATGTAGTGGGTTTACGTGGCAAGGTATTGGTAGCAGGGGGCCATAGGGGTGGCTTCTGTGAGAAGGATCTAGAAGCTGCCCCATGTTTGGTTAGGGCCCCACGGCTGACCAGAGCTGAGCCAATAAGTGATGTTGTTTTGCGCCTCTGTGAGAGCATATTTAAGACAGGGGAAAAAAAAATGCTGTGCCACACAGCAGCTGGGAGAGTGAGAGGAGTGAGGAACAGCCTTGCAGACGCCAAGGTCAGTGAAGAAGGAGGGGGAGAGGTGCTCCAGGTGCCGGAGCAGAAGTCCCCTGCGGCCTGCGGTGAGGACCATGGCGAAGCAGGCTGTCCCCCTGCAGCCCATGGAGTACCACGGTGGAGCAGGGTTCTACGCTACAGCCTGTGGAGGAAACCACGGTGGAGCAGGTGGACCTGCACCGACGGAAGCTGCGGCCTGTGGAAGACCCCTGCCGGAGCAGATTCTGGGCCGGACCTGTAGCCCGTGGAGAGGAGACCACACAGGAGCAGGTGACCTGGCAGGAGCTGCTGCCCGTGGGGGACCCAGGTTGGAGCAGTTTGCTCCTGAGGGATGGACCCCGTGGTACGGACTCATATCTGGAGCAGTTCTTGAAGAGCTGCTGCCTGTGGGAAGCCCACGCTGGATCAGTTCGGAAAGGACTGCATCCCGTGGGAGGGACCCCACAGCACAGGGGACAAGAGTGACCGAGAAGGAGCGGCGGAGAAGCAGCGCTATAGACTGACCATAACCCCCATTCCCCCGCGCCACTCGGGGGGAGGAGGTGGAAGAGGGTGGTTGGGGGGGAAGGTGCTTTTGGTTTCTTTCCTTTGTTTCTCGCTTCTCTAGCTTGTTAGTAATTGGTAATAAATCTTACTATCTCCCTATGCTGAGTCTGTTTTGCCCGTCACAATTATTGTTGAGTGATCTCCTCGTCCTTATCTCAACCCTTGAGCCCTTTTCATCGTATTTTCTCCCCGTTCCTCTTTGAGGAGGGGAGTGAGAGAGCGGTTGTGGTGGAGCTCAGCCACCCACCCGAGTAAAACCACCACACCTCACCAGAGTCAAGTACAGGGGGACAATCACTTCCCTAGTCCTGCTGGATACACTATTTCTGATACAAGCCAGGATGCTGTTGGCCTTCTTGGCCACCTGAGCATACTGCTGGCTCATATTCAACCGGCTATTGACCAATACTCTTAGGTCTGTAGTGGGTTTATGTGGCAAGGTTTTGGTAGCAGGGGGCCATAGGGGTGGCTTCTGCAAGAAGAATCCAGAAGCTGCCCCGTGTTAGAGAAGGGCCCCGCCGCTGTCCAGAGCCAGGCCAATAAGCAATGATGTTTGCGCCTCTGTGAGAGCATATTTAAGAAAGGGGAAAAAAACTGCTGCTCAATAGCAGCTGGGAGAGAGAGAGGAGTGAGGAACAGCCTTGCAGATACCAAGGTCAGTGAAGAAGGAGGGGGAGAGGTGCTCCAGGCGCCGGAGCTCAAGTTCCCCTGCGGCCTGTGGTGAAGACCATGGTGAAGCAGGTTGTCCCCCTGCAGCCCATGGTGTACCACGGTGGAGCAGGGTTCTACGCTGTAGCCCGTGGAGGAGACCACAGTGGAGCAGGTGGACCTGCACTGAAGGAGGCTGCGGCCTGTGAAGGACCCCCACCGGAGCAGATTCTGTGCCAGACCTGTAGCCCGTGGAGAGGAGACCACACAGGAGCAGGTGACCTGGCAGAAGCTGCTGCCCGTGGGGGACCCAAGGTGGAGCAGTTTGCTCCTGATGGATGGACCCCATGGTGCAGACCCATATCTGGAGCAGTTCTTGAAGAGCTGCTGCCTGTGGGAAGCCCACACAGGATCAGTTCAAGAAGGACTGCATCCTGTGGGAGGGACCCCATGTTGGAGCAGGGGAAGAGAGTGACGGAGAAGGAGCGGTGGAGACAAAGTGCTATAGACCGACCACAACCCCCATTCCCCTGCACCGCTTGGGGGGAAGAAGTGGAAGAGGGTGGATGGGGGGAGAAGGCGTTGTTGGTTTCTTTCCTCTGTTTCTCGCTTCTCTAGCTTGTAAGTAATAGGCAATAAATCTTACTATCTCCCTACTCTGAGTCTGTTTTGCCCGTCACAATTATTGTTGAGTGATCTCCTCGTCCTTATCTCAACCCTGGAGCCCTTTTCATCGTATTTTCTCCCCTTCCTCTTTGAGGAGGGGGAGTGAGAGAGTGGCTGAGGTGGAACTCAGCTGCCCACCCTAGTAAAACCACCACAGTGGTACAACCGCGCAACGCTCTGAGGAATCCACCAAATGTCTGGGGATCAAGGGGAAGTTACTGGACTGGTGAGTACGATTTGTATCTTCCTATGGGCATATGGAGAGCCGATTGTCAGCCTCACATGTAGACGCTGTGATTTAGCAAGAACGGGTAATAGCCACGTGAGCTACCAGGATAAATCCAAGTGTGAGCAGGTGCTAGAGGAAATGGGAAGCAGTCAGTCCAGAACGCCCCCTCCATTCTTCCCCCTGGGATGCATCCTCAGAAACTGGTCTAAATTTGCTGGTGATTATTTGATAAAGGATAAAATGAGGAATGAGGCACTACTGTAATCAGGAGTGGACTCAGTACGAATTAGATGGTGGAGAACGATGGCCAGAAATTGGTTCTTTTAAGTATGATACCATATGGTAATTGTTGTTATTTTGCTGGTGGGAAGGAAAATGGGATGAAGTGATGTATGTTAGTTCTTTCATGTTGCTGCATCGGGACTTGCAAAATCAGATGGAGTGTGGATTGTGGAAAGACCATGCTATGTTATGCGCTGAAAAGAAAGGGAAAAAAGAGAATGATAAACCCACTAAAATTTATCCAAGTCTAGAACAAGAATAAGTTCAGTTTTTGGTACCCTCAGCACTACCACCGCAGTATGGACTAGAGGCTTCCCCTACCTCTGGGACTTCTGTGGGGACGCCAGAGACTTCCCCTGGGAGTTGGATTTCTGAGGTCTCTACTAGGACATCGGAAATCTTCCCCAAAACTCAGACTGCAGGTGGTTAGGTGGTTCTGCAGAGGTTTCTGCAGGGACAGAGGTTTCTCCTGAAGCTCGGGATGCGAGTATCTCTGCGGGCATGTCTGTGGGTGTTTCTGCAGCAGGTATTTTGGCGGACGTTTCATCAGGGACATCAGGAATCATTCCTGGGGCTCAGACTGTAGAGGTCCCCATGGGGACAGAGATCACTCCTGGGACTCGGGCTGCAGAGATTCCTATGGAAACATCGGAGTCCTCCCCTGAGGCTCGACCTGCAGATTTTTCTGTAGGGACATCAAAGACCCATCCTGAGGCCCAGGATGATTCTAATTATAGCTCAATAGCACTTTGAACCCAACAAAGGGTAGGGCCAGTTATCCAGGCTCTGTTGAGACAGGCAGTGGGACCAGAAGGAGAACCTATTTTTGTTCATATTCTGTTTACAACATCGGATTTGTTAAACTCTCTGTTGGACCTTATAGGGAGAATCCGGCAGAAATGCATCAGTTGTTTGTTAGAAATTATTATGATTTCCCATAACCCTAACTGGGGGGATATGCAAGCCCTGTTAAACACATTGTTGACTGTAGAAGAAAAGAGAATGGTCTTAGAGAAAGCTCAGGCAGAAATTAAGAACTTGTACCCAAGAGAGGATGTAGAAGAACTGTTACCTGTTAAGAAAGATCCTAAGTGGGACCCAAGTACTAGCAGGAGTCAGCGATTAATAGAACAATAGCGACAATTAATCCTATATAGGATTCAACACAGAGTACCAAAACCAAGAGACCTCTCTAAATTATACGAGGTCTGCCAGGGCCTGGATGAGAATGCATCTGCTTTTTATGAACTCCTCTGTAAAACAGCCAGAAAGTGGACAGATTTAGATCCAGATGAGCAGGTGAATGATCGACTGTTTGCCATGCTGTTCATAGGGCAATCAGTTCATAGGGCACCCAGTGTGGTGCAATTGCCTAAACTAGGAAAATAAAACTAATATTCATATTTTAAAGAAGATGTACAGCATTGAAGAGGCTTTCAGGGTAGGATGTAGCTGCATTACCTGAGCGTTCCCTAGGCTTCCAACCTTAGATGCTATCGCGCTGGGGGAACCTGGTGTGCTGGCTCTAAGGAACAGTATAGAGCGTAGAGTGGAGTGGAGACACCACGGCTAGGCTCTGTGACCAGGTAGGGACTTGATTGTTCTTGTGCACACCGAGACCGATAAGCCGCACTTTTTGCTACCCTGAGCCAACGACCTGTCATGTTTTGACAAAATGCTGTACTCCAGTGAACTTCTGCTCATTATAATATCATTATAATACCAAAACACACCTCCATCTCAAAAGCTACCCGCCTCCAAGGTGCAACCACCCCTCACTGAGCACGCGCTCTGAATTTCTCGGAGCCTATTCCTTTAAATGGAGACGGGAAAACTTTTCACCAGTCATAACTAAGATATGCTTGACTAGAGTCACTCAAGCTCCACCTAAAATTTAGAAAATAATATAAATTGGCCTAAGAGAGAGGGAATGTCGGGGAAGATACTGTCATTAAGATACCACCGTCAGGGGAGATGCCATCACGAGGGAATATACCATCACGATTGGACCTCCTGACTCCTGGGATCAGTCGACGGGCTGAGCCTCTCTTCCCCCCTGCATTGGGATGCCTTTGTGTGAGATTTGAACACTTGGTTATGCTGTGTGTCTCCGCGGAAACTTAGAAATCTCTATAGAGTCTTTGTGCCTTTTAACGCGTTAATTTCCAGGCTGCGCACCTGTGTATTTCATGCATGCTAGCTTGCTTTTGCAGACAGTAACTATCACCAGCAATCCAAAGAACCTGTGTACCTGTTGCCGTAATAAATTGCACTTAACTGCATTGTTCCTAGCCCTGATAGTTCTCATTGAACACGACTAGAGTAAGGGCGGTTATACGTTATTGGTGAATCCGTGACCGTGGTAGTTCAGTGCTCTGAATCCAACCAGACCCATATCGGTTAATGCGTTATTGGTGAATGTGTGATTGTGATAGTTCAGTACCCTGAATCCGACCGGACCCGTAACAGTTAATCGGCTACACCCCTTAACACGACACCCAGACATTAGGAAAAAGCTGCAAAAGATAGAGGAGGCGGATGGAAGAATGTCAATGTCACAGCTGATCGACAAAGCCTATAAGGTTTATAACAACCGGGAAGCAAAGAAAGACAGGGAGAGAATGAAAGTACAGGAGTCACTGATAGCAGTGGCTGTGAGAGATGGAGGTAGGAGTAGGCGTGAACGAGAGGAATTTTCAGGGAGGCAAGGGCAAGAAAAGGCAAGGGAGGCACAGCAAACAACTGTCTTGGGCCCCAACCAGTGTGCTATCTGCAAGAAGGAGGGGCGCCGGAAGAAAGAATGTCCGCTGAGGAAGAAAAAGAAAACAGCAGGCAGTGAGAAACGAGAGCAGTCTTTGATTATGCTAGAGGCCTCAGACTGAAGGGGACCAGGGGATGAATTTCTGATTTCCCCAACAGATCCCCTGGTTCCAGTGAAGCTGGGGGGAAAATAATTGATTTTCTCTTAGATAGCGGAGCAACTCATTCAGTAGTAACAGATTGCAAAGGACCCTTAAGTAAAACAAAAGTTCCAATTATAGGAGTGACCGGGAAACGGACTTTAAGACCCTTTTTACAGCCTATGGATTGTGAGATTGGAGGGAAGGTTTTGACACACCAGTTTTTATATATGCCTGAATGTCCTCTCCCTTTGTTGGGAAGAGATGTGGTGCTGGTTGCTCCGATGCTGGGATAGCAGAGCCAATAGTCTGGAATTAGAGGGCAGGGAAGTCAGGCAGCTGGGACCCCTCGGTAGGGAAGGGGGCATTGACAAAGCAATTGGAAAAGGAGCACAAATCTTCAACTTCTGGAGGTGTGTCCTGTCAGGTGTGAAGGAAAGGTATCTGAAGGGATGAAAGACACGGACTCCTGATGGCTCTTGAACAGAAGGCCTTTACTGCCCTTTTTTCTCCCCTACATATACTTTCCCTGTAACCCCATGCGCTGTCCATGCGCCCGAATCGGTCATACAGTTGGTTAGAGACCCTCAGACATGAGCTTCAAGCCAGCCAGCAATTGGCCACTGCCCAAAGCTCATCTTTAACACTGTAGCCAAGTTAATTTATCGTGACCTTGCTCAAGTTCTTGCGTCTAACTCTTATTTCTTCATTATCTCTAATTCAGGGACGTGTGAAACAGGGCAAAGCCACCTGCAAATTCCTTTCCCACAATTCCCCCTTTTTTATTTTCAACCAACCAAACGCTTTCTATAGATTTTTCTAAGCACCGCAGACATTGCAATAAGCAAGCAACAGAGTGAAAATCACAAGCAGAATTACGATTGTAAAGTAGCGTGCCTACTAGAATCTACATCAGTCAACAAGCCACTAAGCGCTAGGGATGTTGCTTCGCAGCGATGCTGCGTCTCACTCACACAGCACAGTCACACAATCACGCGAAGAGGCCTCTTGCACTTCTCATTCATACCACAAGAAAATATCACTTAAAATAATTTGTCCGCGGCTTCAGGAGGTCCTTGTCTACTCCCGCGGTGAGCGGCTGAGAGTGGAGGCCCCTCCGAGGAAAATGCTCGGGGTGCACCTAGGGGCGTCCACTCCACAGTCGATCCCACAGCCGAGCAGAGTGGCTCCTGGCGCAAGGAATGATGCTATTATAGTTTTGTATAATTACACCAAAGAGATGCATTGCGATAAGGAGCGAGTGTTTGCGTTGACCATTTGTTTCATGGTTTGGTTTTTGCCCGTGTAATTGAACCTTGCACATGCAGTTGCTGTTACACTTCCCAGGCTAATTCCTGTGGCTCTAGGGACGCTTGCGGTAAGTAGACAGTCCAGTCTTTGTTATCTGCTGGGATCCCCACCAAACATGTCGCGAACAGGTCGTTAGCACTAGCCAGGGACAGGCACACCGCTTCTTGTCCTGTCATGTTGACCCAGATGTTGCGGCGTGGTTGGATGGAGACCCACGGCTGGCAATAACGGATGACAGCGGCAATTGTGGGGAGGAGGCCAACCATGGCCTTACCCCCCTTGCTGGTACCCATCTTGGTCTGTGACCTGTGGAGACACAAGCATACCCTCGACCACAGGTTATTAGAGGCTGGGGTCCCTCCCAAAGACCTGTATTTAAATTTTTACCGTTACTAAGGCCTGCTCTGATTGTGGCACCTGTGACAGCGCGGAATTCATACTTTTGTACTGTTTTCCTATGGGCGGTACCTCTTTGTGAGGAAAGGGTAATGATAGGTTTCCTGGGTGTCGCCCCCTTTTTGTTTATTTAGCAGTGCTTTCAAGGTGCGATGTGTGCGCTCAACAGTGGCATGACCCGTGGGGGAATGAGGAATGCCTGTGATGTGTCAGATACCCCAAGTTTGAAAAAAGGTTTGAAGGGAGTAACTACTATAGGCGGGGCCATTGCCGGTTTTTATTTCCTTTGGAACGCCTAGCGCTGCGAAAGCGACACGGAAGTGAGCCTGGATATGGCAGCTAGTTTCACCCGCCGCGGCTGTCGCCCAAGTAGCATGAGAGAAAGTGTCTACCGATACGTGAACATATTTCAAGCGACCAAATTCTGGAATATGTGTTACGTCGGTCTGCCATAACTGTAAGGACCGTAGACCTCTAGGGTTTACCGTTAGGGGCGTGGCTGAAACATTTTGTTGACAGTCAGGACATGTTTGGACAATCAATTTGGCATCAATGATCGATATAGCGAATTGTTTCGCCAAGACTTTGGCAGATTGATGGAAGAAGGCATGGGATAACCGCGCTTGCTCCAGCACCTTAGGCACCGGGGCAGTCAGGGTCATATTAGTTAGCTGGTCAGCACGTGCATTACCCTCTGGAAAAATACCGGGTAACATGGCGTGGCTCTGCATACAATATGGGTGCGCTCGCTGCTCCGCCAAAAATAACAGCTCCTTAAATTTTAGAAACAAGTTTTCCTTTGGGATATGTCTCAAATGTGCCCTCTCAATGCGCTGAGCGACACCTACAGCATATTGTGAGTCAGATACAATATTCAAAGGTACTGTTGGCCAGCACTTAAAAGCCATTATAATAGCATGTAATTTAACTATCTGTGGGGAACCTTGGATCCGCTCAATCTGGTGTTGCCACTTTCCACCTTCTTCCCAAGTTACTACAGTTTTGCCTGTTTTTCTGGCCCCATCTGTAAAGACCGTCCGGCCATCCACTGGTTGCCATTGGCACAACGGCCGCTCTTCAATTTTTATATTATTATAAAAGGAGAACATTTTATGAGGTGGATGGTGGGTATCAACCTGTCCATCGAATCCCGTCAACGCTATTTGGAGCTCTAAGCTATTCTGCAAGCACCAGGTGAAATAGTCTTTTACTACAGGAATTATAATCAGATTGGGCTCTTCTCCCGCTAATTCAACTATTCTCTCACGTCCTTTCTTTATTAGGACGGCGAACATTTCCACTCGCGTTGCAATAGTTTTTGAGGGTTGATGGGGTAAAAAGACCCATTGCAGGACCACTAAGGGGTCCTTACAGGAGGGGTCCCATTGCCCAATAATAGCCACTGGTTGTTGTTCTTGATTAGAAATATATAATTGAAGGGGGAGGTTCTCACTACGACGATGGCATTGCTGTGCTGAGATTCTTTCATTAACCATTTGCAATGCTTTATGAGCCTCCTCAGTCCATCGCCTTGGGGCATTAATATCAGTGTCTCCCTTTAATAACTCAAAGAGCGGCGCTAATATCGAATTGTCTATCCCACATTGTAGTCTAATCCAGTTTATATTGCCTAGTAATTTCTGTACATCGTTCAGTGTCTTAACATCTGTATTAATGGATATCTGCTGTGGTTGAATGGTTTGCTGTAAAATCTTCCACCCCAGATACTTCCAAGGTGCTTGGGTCTGCACCTTTTCAGGTGCAATTTGGAGTCCTGCTGTCTGTAACGCTTGTTTTAAGGCAGACAGTGCCTCTTGGACCTTATCACTAGAAGATCCAGCTAGTAGGATATCGTCCAGGTAGTGGTATATGTATATCTCCGGAAAGCATTGGCGTACTGGTTGGACAGCTTTTGCGACATAGGTTTGGCACATGGTTGGGGAGTTTTTCATGCCTTGTGGTAGTACGGTCCAATGATATCGGTCCGTAGGCTCCTTCCTACTGATCTTTGGTACCAAAAAGGCAAAACGAGGAGCATCATCAGGATGCAAAGGAATTGTGAAAAAACAGTCTTTCAAGTCCATAACAACGATGTCCCAGTTACGGGGTATCATTGTAGGTGAGGGTAGTCCTGGCTGCAAGGAGCCCATGTCCTCGATCACTGTGTTGATTCGTCGCAAATCATGCAGTAATCTCCATTTCCCGCTCTTCTTCTTGATGACAAACACTGGTGAATTCCATGGGCTGTTTGTTGGAACAATATGTCCTTGTTGGAGTTGTTCTTGAACCAACTCCTGCAACGCCGCGACCTTATCTCTTGTAAGCGGCCATTGATCCACCCATACCGGTGATTCCCTTTTCCATGTGAGACGGAGTGTCGGTCACTCATCAATGGCCGCTATTGAAAATTTTCAGGGGAGGAGATGGTGAATTTACATTGTCCCATCACATCTCGCCCCATCAGGCTGATGGGGATATTGGCAATGTAAGGGCGTACTGCGCACGTAGTACCTTCTTGGGTTTTTATAGTAAGCATCGTGGCACTCTGAAAGGTGCTTGACATTCCTCCCACTCCAACCAATCCACCTGAGGGAGTTGTCATGGGCCAAGTCATGGGCCCCAGAGGGCCAGTCTTTAATGGCAATGACGGTAACGTCCGCTCCAGTGTCCACCAGCATCTTGCATTGACTGGAGGGTGGGTGCTCAGAATTATTCCAAAGGGTAACAGTAAGCATTGGCCGATGCTGGGCTATGTCGGCAGCCCAAAACATCTCAGGGAACCCGGTTGACCTGAATCCTGCTGCTCCCCTGATAGCATCCACAGCCTTTGGTACTACTGCTCGGAAAAGAATCAATTGAGCAATTCTAGTTCCCTTTGGTATTGACAGTGGTGGAGACGGTGTCCAAGCCATAGCTTGGATTTGTCCATTACAGTCGGCATCAATTATCCCCGGCAAAAACAAACAATCCGGTCAAAGTTGTACTTGATCGTCCTAGCAGCAATGCACTACAGCCATTCCCAATTGGTCCTTTGACGTTCAATGGAATTTTATGAACGTGAGTACCCCACAAAGTGGCGTCTGTTACTGTGGAGACATCCACTCCGGCACTCCCTCTGGTTCTTGCTGAGAGGGTGTCCACAGTGGTAACCGTGGCAACGGGGCAGCAGGTGGCGCTGGACCCTGCGTCAGCATTGCATTTGGAGCCCTCCCTTGTGGGAGGTTCCTCCTTTGACCGGGAGGCGGGGTTGCTTGTGTCGTCGCGCGGCCCCGCCCCGCGCTCCTCCTCCCGTTTCCCTGCCGCGGCGGCAGAGGCTGTCTTTCCGCGTTGTATTTAGAGCGGCATTGACTCGCCCAGTGGCGTCCCCTCCCACATCCGGGACACAAAGTAGGCGGGACTGGGGGCGAGCTCCCCCCCCCCCCCCCCCCCCCCCCCCCGCCCGGGGCATGCGGAGACTAGGTGGCTCGGGTCTCCACACCGATAGCGTTTTTTCTGACCCTGGGGGTCCTGACTGATGGTTAGTGCTGTTGCAAAAGTGGACGCCAGCGATTCGGTATGATGTTCGATAGAACCCACTCGGTTACACGCCTCTATCATCTGAACTATTGTTGCATTCACGGGCAGAGTCTGTAGCACCTTTTTACAGTCGGTGTTTGCGTTTTCTACCGCTAGCCTTTGTAGCAAGGCGTCTTTTGCTTCCCGATTGTCAGTCTGCTTATCTAGTGCATCGCGAAACCGATCAGTAAACTGCATGTATGGTTCAGACACCCCTTGCTGGACCTTTATAAAGGGCTGCGCGGGCTTCCCGGTCTCTGGAATTCACAGAATCATCCGATTCGTGGAAGAACTCTATAACTCAAAGCAAATAAGTTATAAAGTAGGTATGTGGTTTATTTTGGCGCCGGGCACATGCGGGATAGCTCCCAAAGGCATGCGCACCTTAACACGGCACCTTGCTTTGGTTATATGCAGTAAAAGTTACATATGCATGAAGTTTCCCAATACGCCTATACATATTCATAACCTATCCCCGCTTTTTATTAAAATTAGCTCCAAGAAGTCATTTCCATAAACTCCTCCCATCTGTGCTTGCGCAGTGCCTTCTGGTGGTGGTCTTCGGGGGTCGTGGGGATGAAGTCCGATAACTCCTCTTCATCACCGCTGGTTGACCCCCTGCCTTTGTACAGACTCAGCTGCTCCTTGGCTCTTGTCCAAACCACAAGGTCGGTCTCAGCTGGTTCTTGAGACAGGTTCCCCATTTTTGTCAGGAAACATCCTCTGTGAGGGGCCCCGAGACTCCTTGTTTCGGTTAATTTGCACAGTAGTAAGCAAAGACACTCAGCAATATCTATTTTAAAGCGATTAAGCAAGCCCCCATTCCTTCATTCCTGGCTTTAATAATTACGATTGTTTTATTTAGAAATCATTAATACGATTAAGCAAGCCCCCATTCTTCTATCCCTGGCTTCACATCTAGGTTGGACGAGACCTCCAAGATCACCTAGCCAACCTCTGACCTAACACTAACAAGTCCTCCACTAAACCATATCACTAAGCTCAACATCTAAACGTCTTCTAAAGACCTCCAGGGATGGTGACTCAACCACTTCCCTGGGCAGCCTATTCCAATGCCTAACAACCCTTTCGGTAAAGAAGTTCTTCCTAATATCCAACCTAAACCTCCCCTGGCGCAACTTTAGCCCATTCCCCCTCGTCCT